>NC_077227.1:479900607-479925607 GCF_027887165.1 Monodelphis domestica
TCAAGGGGACAACACTCATTTCTTTCTTTTTTTAACTGTAACCTTTCATTATAGAGTGAATACTATGGATTGGTTCCAAGGCAGAAGAGTGGTAAAGGCTAGGCAATAGGGGTTAAGTGACTTGCCCAGGGTCACACAGCTAGGAAGTTTTGAAACAGGACAGATTTAAATGCAGGACCTCCCATGTCCAGGCCTGGCTCTCTATTCATTGAGCCACCTAGCTACTCCTATACTCATAAAGCTGGAAAAGACCTTAGAGATTATATAATCCAATGCCTTTATTTCACAAATGAGGAAATAAGAGTCCAAGAGAGGTTGTGTAAGTGTCTGAGACCATATTTGAACTCAGGTCTTTCTGACTCCAGGATCAACATTCTATCCACTTCACCATATAGCTGCCCTAGAGAAGCTATAACTTGCCCAAATTCATGCAGGGATAGAAGCATGATTTGAACTCTGGTCCTCTCACTCCATGAAACAGCGAGGTGGCAAAGTGTTTGAAGTGCCTGGACTGGAGTCAGGAAGAATCATCTTGCTGAATTCAAAGCCAGTCTCAGACACTATGCTAGCTGTGTAACCCTGGGCAAGTCAGTTAACTCTGCCTCAGTTTCCTCATTTGTAAAATTATCTGGAGAAAGGAAGAGCAAGCTACTCCAGTATTTTTACCAAGAAAACCCCAAACAGGGTCATGAAGAATCGTACATGGCCAAAAAATGACTAAGCAAACCTTTTACTCCAAATCTAGCATGATTTTCACTGTACCATAATGCTTGAATATACAGGCTCTGATATGTTTTTCCATAAGATCTTTCATTCATTTTGTATCTATAAACAAGGAACTACTATGTTCAAAGCACAATAAGCCAAAGTATGTTCATTGAAGGTATCTATTAAATAAGAGGCATTATTATTATTATTTTATTACAATTAATATCACTCACGGTACTTTGTAGTCACACCAAAGTACAGATAAATACTCTCTCAAAGCCTTCTCTTCAAGTTCTTAGGGCATAGGCATTCCCTGACACTGGCCGCTTACCATGCCAGCACAATACCAGGTAGTCTGGCTTCTTTCCTTCCTACACCAAATTCCAGGGCCACTGCTAAGTTGGGGACAGTAGGAAATACTTTTTGTCAGGCTTTGGGTTCAAATTTCGACTTCAAGCAATTGGGTTTCTAAGTTGAGGTGAGGCTTGTTTGATCCCAGCACCTGTCTCTGACCTCTTCACAAGCTGTTGTCTCATCTCTATGTTGGTTGAGGGGATAAGCCTCAGTCTCTCAGAAGACCCTGGCTCCCCCATCAGTCAGTGGCAACCATTTCCACTACATCTTGAGACATGCACAGTCAAAAGTGAATGCTGTGGAGGAGAAGGAACAAGAATGTGAACAGATGTGAAACCAGACACAACTTTTCCTGGCTCCCAGAGGATTCTGTACCTGGACAGCAGGAGTTCCTGGGAGGTGGCATGCCTTCTCCAGGTGGCTTGGACCAAGAGGGAGGATGGGAAGGTTTTGAAGAAACTATATTGAGCTATGTGGAGGGCATGAAGACGTGTGGCCACCCCCCTTCATTCCCCCTCCCCAGCAGCTGCTTCATAGTGGGGGGGGGTGTAAGGGGGATGGCATGGAGGACAGACAGTCACAATGGGCTTTTTGAACAGTCTGGGAGGGAATAGGAGAAGGGGAAAGGGGGAGGGACTAAGTGGATTACTCATTGCCCCTGCTGTGGGGACCAGTCAATTTTCCCTAACTACATTAAAGATGCACTAATTGTGCTGATTAAAAACAGACCCCCTTTTTGCTGTGCTCAGTAGAGTGGAGGGGGTTGGGGTGCACAGGGTTGAAAGACATTGCTTCTCCTCTGACCTCACATACAAGTCCTGGGAGCCTGCAGCCAGACTCAGCTTTTCCTATCTAGAAAAATCTCTTCTCTCAGAAATCTTCCTCCCCTTACCTTTACTTTTCTCAGCCCTGAGCCACTCCCCTGAAGCCAGATTTAAATCTGGAGCCCCCTGAAGATTGTGGGACCAGGCTCAAACTGAAGACTGTTCTGGTCTGGAGTTAAATCTACTGGGTGTGCACACCAAGGCAAAATGGATCAACTCTGCCTCGCCACCTTTCCCAGACCATGGACACTAACAGATATCCCCTGCTAAACCTTTGGTTACTGACATTTTCCCTTTGTACCTAGGTTCAGTGATAAATGTCTTTATAGTTTTGTGGATTTTTTAGATATGTTGGAAGTAGAAGAAAGACCAAAGAAGAGCCTCATGCTTGGAATGGGTGATCAAGAGTGATAAATGATGTAAATAAAAAGTAATTCCTTAACTATTATAATGGGTAAAAGAAAATTGAAATTCAAAATAAGAAAAAATAAAAACTAGGTATGCCCTCAATGATTATGCCAGCAGATAGATGAACTCCATCCCAGAGCAATGAAAGAGACAGAGGGTATCATTGCTGAGCCTCTGAGATCTCCAAAAAATTGTGGAGAGGAGTAGGTAGATGACACAGTAGATTGAGAACCAGGACTAGAGATGAGAGTTCTTGGGTTCAAATTTGACCTCAGACACTTCCTAGCTGTATGACCCTAGGCAAGTCACTCAATCCTCATTGCCTGGTCCTTTCTACTCTTCTGTGGAGCCAATATACAGTATTGATTCTAAGATTGGAGGTAAGGATTTTGAAAAAATGTAGAAAAATAGAGTAGTACTACATAATTGGATAGGCAAATGTTCTAACTTTTAAAATATTAATGCTATTATTATTATTATTATTATTATTATTTTCTATGGGGTGAAATAAAGGCAATCCTGTATATAATGCTCTTTCTTACCTTGAGTTCTTTTTTCACATTTTAAAAATGAATTAATTTGTTTGTTGGATACATTAAAATGCTCTGATTCCCTCTGACAATGGTCTAATTACTCAAATTTATAAGGAGCTAAGTCAATTGTACAAAAAAATCAAACCATTCCCCAATTGATAAATGGGCAAAGGACATGAATAGGCAATTTTAAGATAAAGAAATCAAAACTATCAATAAACACATGAAAAAGTGTTCTAAATATCTTATAATTAGAGAAATGCAAATCAAAACAACTCTGAAGTACCACCTCACATCTAGCAGATTGGCTGATATTACAGCAAAGTAATAAATGTTGGAGGGGATGTGGCAAAATTGGGACACTAATGCATTGCTGGTGGAGTTGTGAATTGATACAACCATTCTGGAAGGCAATTTGGAACTATGCCCAAAAGGCTTTAAAAAACTGCCTGCCCTTTGATCCAGCCATACCACTGCTGGGTTTGTACCCCAAAGAGATGATAAGGAGAAAAAGCTTGTACAAAAATATTTATAGCTACACTATTTGTAGCGGCAAAAAATTTGGAAAATGAGACGATGCCCTTTGGTTGGGGAATGGCTGAACAAATTATGGTATCTGTTGGTGATAGAATACTATTGTGTTAAAAGGAACAATGAACTGGAGGAATTCTGTGTGAACTGGAATGACCTCTAGGAATTGATGCAGAGTGAAAGAAGCAGAACCAGGAGAACATTCTACACAGAGACAGATAACACTGTGGTACAATCAAATGTAATAGACTTCTCTACTAGCAGCAATGCAATGATCCAGGACAATTCTGAGGGAATTATGAAAAAGAACGCTATTCACATCCAGAAAAAGAACAATGGGAGCAGAAACTCAGAAGAAAAACAACTTCTTGATCACATGGTTCAATGGGGATATGATTGGGGATGTAGACTCTCAACAATCACTCTAGTGAAAATATTAATAATATGGAAATAGGTCTTGATCAATGACACATGTAAAACCCAGTGGAATTGTGCATTGGATATGGGAGGGGGTAGAAGGAAGGAGGGAAAGAATATGAATCATGTAACCATGGAAAAATATTCTAAATTAATTAAATAAATAAACATATTTTTAAAATGCTCTGATATCTCATCTCCTCTTTCTCCTCCCCACACCATAGAAGGCATCACCTGACCCAAAAAATGTTTGTATAAATTATGTCTTTGGTGTTTCTGTTTATCAGTTCTTTCTCTGGAGGTGGACATTCACAAGTTATTCTGTAGCTATATATCATATTCTCTTGGTTCTACTCATTTTACTTTTCATTATTTTATGTAGGTCTTTCCAAAATTTTTTTAATTAACCTGCTCATCCTTTCATATAGTATAGTAGTATTCTACCACAAAATGTTCTGATTTTCAAGGAACAGAAAGCTATAAATGAGTGAACTGGTTGCCTGCTAAATGGGACCTTTTACCTTTGGTTAAAGACATTTCTCCTCTGTACCTAGTATCAGCAATAAAATGTCTTGATAGTTTTATGGACTTTTTTGGCTATGTTGGAAGCACAACTTCATGGCAAAATTTTGATTCCTGAAAAAATTCTCAAATATGTTATTAAAGGAATAGTTTGTGAACATTTAAAAGGAGTTTTGTGATCACTAAAAACCAGTATGGGTTCATCAAAAACAGATCATATCAGACTAACCCTGTTTTCCTTACTTAAGAGGATTACTAAACTATTATATCAGGGGAATGCTAGAGATATAGTATATCTAGACTTCATTAAATCATTTGATAAAATCTCTTATTCTAACCTTGTTAGACAAGACAGAGAGAAGAAATGGACTTGATGACACTCCAGTCAGGTGAATTCAGAGCTCATCAAATGACCAAAACTAAGGAATAATAAGAGTTCTGTATGTGGAATGCCCCAAGGATCTGCCCTTGGTCCTGAACTACTCAATATTTTTATCTTGGACTGATGTGGATGGAGGCATGGAGAGAGCATACTTATCACATTTACCACTGACATAAGTTTAGGAGGGATGGTGAACACAGGATAATGGGGCTTGGATCCAAAAAAAACTCTCCACAGGCTAGGATAATAAGCTGATTATGATTACATGGCATGTAATAGGGATAAAGGCAAAGTCCTATGCTTGGGTTCCAATAAGCACCTGTGTAAGACTAGACAACAGTTCAGATAAAAGAGTCCTGGGTTTGTAGTGGAAGATAAGATCCTATGGGTTATCATTGAGATATGGCAACCCAAAAAAATCATTTGAAGAGGGCAGCTAGGTGATTCAGTGTCTTGAGAACCAGGCTTAGAGCTGAGAGATTTTAGGTTCAAATCTGGCCTCAGACATTTCCCAGCTGTGTGACTCTGGGCAAGTCACTTAACCCCCATTGCCTAGCTCTTACTGCTCTTGCAACCAGTACAAAATATTGATTCTAAGGCAGAAGGTAAGGGCTTAAAATGTTCATTTGACCTTCAGTTACATTAATTGAAGTATCTTGCTCAGAGTAAGGGAAGTAATAGTCTCACCCCACTCTAATCAGAACATATTCAGAGCATTGTAGTCAGGTCTGGGTGCCACATTTTATGATGGACAATGAGAAACTGGAGTTTTGATTGAGTAGACAGACTTGGGGGGATATTGAGTAGATAGGAGACCATACATCATGAGGATTGGCAAATAGAATTATGAATGTCTAACCAAGAGAAGAAAAGATTCAAAAAGTATATGATTGCTTTCTTCAAAGATCTGAAAGATTGTCAAGTAGAAGGGGAATTGGGCTTGTTCTGCTTGGCATTTGAGTGTAGAATTTGATGCAATGGCTGGAAGTTTCACTAAGGGAGATTTAGACTCCCATTTGAGAAAAAAATCCTCACAATTGTTTTTCCAAAAGTAGAATGTGATGATTTGGAAGATAGAATGGATTTCACTTCACTGGAGGTCTTCAAGGAAAATCTGTGTGATCACTGGTTCAGAAATGTCAAAGTAAGGATTCTTACTCAGGTTTAGGTTAGATGAGATGGCCTCTGAAGTCCTTTGTAACACTGGGATTTGGACACCTTGTGAGACTGTTGTGAGTTGTTGTGAGGACTAAATAAAATAAAATATGTAACCCTTTTTACTAACTGTACAATAATATATTAATGCTAGATATTATTATTGATCAAGATCACTATTTAGTGGCAGAGGCTCAGACTGACACTGTGTTCTTTACTACCATAATGCTGGCTCTAGGTCATGTAAAACTCTCTAGTAGGAGCAGGAAATGATAATTGCTTGGTTCATATTAAACAAAAACGTTTTGTTGGAACCCATGATTCCAAACCTGTGGAAGTTAGGGCTGATAGGAGGATGTGATGTTCTGAGAAATTATTTGATTCTCATTTGAATTAGGTGGGAGCAAATTACTTTGGGGACTAAAGGAAAATCATGGTAGTGGCTAAGGAATGGAGTAGACAGGAAGTAATGGTAACTTGAGAAGATGGTTTAAGAAACATGATGGTCACTCTTTTAGATAGTCTTGTGATCACCTGAAACTTATTATATGTATAAAGATACTTTCTCTTGTAAACAAATGCCCTAGTTAGAAAACACTGATATTTCTAGACTCAGGTTTTTAGAAGTAGAAGACTTTAGAGACCATATCATCCAACCCATTCATTTGAGAAAATAGCTTCAGAGAAGGGGAAATCAGACCACAAAGTGGTGCAGTACATCGAGTATGGCCTTAGAGAAAGGAAAATGAGTTCAAATCTTAGACCAGACTCTTTTTGACTCTGGCCAAGTCACATAACCTCTCTTCTATAAAAATTAGATAATAAAAGCACTCACATAATAAAAAAAATACTCACAGGGTTATTGTGAGAACCAAATGAAATTATATATATATATATATAAAACCCTTCTTATTAACTGCACAGTAATATATAAATACTAGCTATTATTATTGCTCAGAGTTACTGACTTGTTAGTGGCAGATCCAAGGACTAGGTATCAAATTTTCTGACCATCTCAGAACCTGATGCTGTGTTCACACTACCACAAGTACTGCTTATAGTCTGGAATATGTAATGGCACTAGGTTCAGAGAGCACCCCAGGGCTTGGAGCTATCTAGGAAGAGTCCTAGCCTTGGGGCCCAGGGTTCTGCTACCAAAAAAGGGGAGAGAGAAGAGTGGATTCTTCAACAATGACCAGCTCAGAAGCCTCAGTGCTATGGGTTCCAAAGCCTTGGGATAAGAATATGGGCAAATAGCCTCTGCACCTTACATTACAGGTCCTGCTAGGAGGTCCCTCAAAAGACTGGGATCCTAAAGTGGAAGGAGATAGTGCATAGGCCAGTTTCTGGGGTCATACTTCTTAGGACTTTCTCTTTCAGCCAGTGCCTGCCTTTTTTACACTTTCTTCCCCATCAGCAAAGGACCCTCCCCCAAGAAGATAAACCCCTGGAGGCTGAAGCCCACATTAGCATGCAGAGGGCTAGGTCTGTGCAGCTTGCATGGACCCTGAGCTCTAAGCTGATCTAATTAAAGGAATAACCTCCCTGAACAGCAGTCCCTCGGATTAGCACTGCACCATATGGCCAAAGGGAGGATGGGGGCTGCAAACTTCTGTCCTGCCAAAACCAGTCTCTCCACCCTGCCCCATCAACTCCCAGAGCACAGTAGCAGGTGAAAGGTCATGAATAACACAGCCTGCCTCTATGAGACTGACCTCCAGGCCTTCCATCCACTCATTCCACTCCCCACCCCCAAGCCTGGGTAGCCTTTTCCAAATCTGACCAGACTTTTCTCCTCTTTAGGCCTCTACTCACTCTGCTCTTCTTTCCTTTCACTCTTGCCTCTTTGGAAAGAATGGGTGGAGGAAGGAGAGGAAGAAGTAAGTAGGGGAAGGAAGATTGAGATCTTCCTGTGGAAAACTACAGCCCCCAACAGGACCAATAAACTTAGAACTGGAAAATATTTCAGAGACCATCAAGTCTAATCTTCACATCTTCATTCTTTAAAGGTGAGGAAATTGAGGCACAGAGAAGATGAGTAATTGTCTTAGCAGCTTAAGCCAATAAATATCCTAGGAAATATATTGATACTAAAATGTTTCTGGTTCCAAATCCAGCAATATTATCTACTGCACTAACTAAATCCAGCCTAAGGCTTTAAGGCATCTGCATTGCAAAGGAGTTAAGGGGGCAAAACAGGGATGGACAGATAATCATTAAAGACCTGACCCCAAGATCCCTACAGGGAAGCTACAGGTGTCACAGAGCATTTCCTCCTTTCCCTGCCAGATTATTTTTTAAATTTTATTTAATTAGATGATTTAGAACAATTTTCCATGGTTGCAAGATTCATGTTTCTTCCCTTTCCCCAACCTCCTCCCATATCTGATGCACAATTCCACTGCTTTTATCACGTGCCATCGATCAAGACCCATTTCCTTATTATTAATATTTGCACTGGGGTGTCTACTTTCCCAGTCATAGCCCCACTGACCAATGTGATCAAGCAGTTCTTTTTCTTTTGTATTTCAACTCCCACAGATCTTCCTCTGAATGTGGATAGTGTTCTTTCTTATATGTCCCTCCAAACAGTTCTGGATCATTGTATTGCTGCTAGTAGAGGAGTCCATTACATTTGATTGTACCACAGTGTATCAGTCTCTGTGTACAATGTTCTCCTGGTTTTGCTCCTTTCACTCTACATCAATTCCTGGAGGTCGTTCCAGTTCACATGGATTTCCTCTAGTTCATCATTCCTTTGAGCACAATAGTATTCCATCACCAACATATACCACAATTTGTTCAGCCATTCCCCAATTGAAGGGCATCCCCTCATTTTCCAATTTTTTTACCACCACAAACAGCACAGCTATGAATATTCTTGTACAAGTATTTTTCCCTGCCAGATATAATATCCCCAATGGCCTATTAGAGGTAAGGCATTTGCAGAGAAGAAGTCATACTACAAGATTCCCTCTTCATATCTGTAGACTCCCAGGAAAGGAGCCCAATTGGCCCATTGGTACTGTTCATCCAAATTTCCCATTTGATGGCTGCAGAGACCTAGGGGTCATATTTGTCTGCCTAACTCTATGAGTCAACTCAATAAATTTTTTTACTGAATCCAGAGTGTGTTCAGTCCTATATCCTATGATGGATTAGATCTATGGAGAAGACATAAGAAGAGCTCCTTGAAAGCAAGGATTTTCTTTTGTCTCTTTTTATCCCCAGTACTTAGCATGTCTCTGTGCATCGACTTTTCCACTTAAATCTTCATGCACACGTGTCTTTGTGCACAAAAACACACAAAGACAATCGTCATCCTCGGTTACCGAGAGACTACTACTAACTTAGCATGTTGCCTGGTAAACAGTAGGCATTTAATAAATGTTTATTGGCTAGCTGACTCAGTGACCTAGTCCCTAATCTTAGGTATCTCACAGCCAATAGAATAAATAAGATGGGTCATTGGATATGCAATAAAATGGTGGATGGTATAGAGGAAGGAATTTGTGGCAGCCAAGGTAGGCTTCACAGAGGAGTTGAAATTTAAAGTAGATCTTGAAGGATGGTTTGGATTTCAATTTCTGGAGAGAATGAAGGACGTGAGAAGATATCATATCCAAGGAGCCATGAGCCTGGAATTAACAGAGAAGGATGAGGGGGAACCCAGACTATTTAGAACAAAAACTGGAGGTTGGGGATCTGGGGCAAAGGAAGGCTGGAGAGGCAGGTTGGAACTAGATTGTGGTTGGCCTTGAATGCCAGAATGAAGGGTTTGTATTTTACCCTATAAACATTAGGGAGCCAACCAGGGTTTTTTAACAGGGTAGTAACATAGTCCCATACCATAAAAAAATGCTATTTTTTGACAACTCTTTGTAGACTACTCTGGGAAGAGTTTTGCTGTGTTAAAGTATCACTTGCTTTGGAAACAGAGGACTTGAGTTTAAATTCTGATTCTGTAATTTATAACCTATTTGACTATGGCAAATTACTGAACCTCTCTGAGGCTCAGATGACTTCCCTGAGAAATGAGGGAGATTAAATTAGATCTCATTTAAGGTTCTTTCTAACTTAAAATCTGTATTCCAACTGTCCAGAGGAAAGTTGACAAAGAATTGGACCAAAGATGAGGTTATGGAATGGAAGCCAATTAAAAAAAAATTTTTATAAATGATAAGACTTTAAAAGGTAGAAAAGGCTCATAAGCCTCTGTTCCTGAAGCATGGAGGGAGGTATCTGGCTAATGAGCTGATCGGCAAATGAATAAACAGCAATCGCTTGATGAAAAAATGTTTATGGTGCAATTAGCAGCTGTGCAATAAATAAAAGTTTAACTGTGTTTATTACAAACTTGTTAAGCCACAGTAAACATTCTTCTATAATTGAACTGGCATTTAATATACTGTGCTTGCTTCTTGAAATGTATTTTAAATAATGCATAATTAAATAGATTTATTATGATTTATTTTAGGTCTCCAGGCATCTGTCCAAGGCTGCCCCTCATAGCCACCAAAGCCCCTTTATAAGTCTGTTTCTAAGCCTATATCTGTAGTGTTCAGCTTCTTTTTCAATCATTCTTAGTCACTAACTCTGATCCCTGCCTGATTACCTGAGATAGGAATAGGGGGTATGATTTCTGGGAAAAGAAGGTAATTATCAAGTCTGTCCTTGTTTTGACCTATCCAGTCTAGACCTATCCTGGGGAATTTTGGGAAAGGTTATCCTCTTTCTTCAGTTCTGGAGAGGGGAGTGTAAAGGGAATATGAGAAGCCTTCTCTGCCTTCTACTCACTTTCTCTTGGTGGATTACATCACAGGGGAAATGGCCCCTTCATTCCAAGGCCTTGGTCAAGGCACCAGACTGATGTAAGAACAAAACTCTTCATCATTCCCTCTATCCACCCCTGTCTAGGGGCCTGCCCACTCCCCAAACCTATTCATTTTTGTTGTTGTTTAGCTGTGTCCAACTCTTCATGATCCCATGGACCATTGCTATCCATAGCTTTCCTGCCAAGGATAATAGAGTGGTTTATCATTTCCTTCTCTAATGGAACATTTTATCAGATAATCAGAGGTTAAGTGACTTGCTCAGGGTCATACAGCTAGGTAGTAAGTGAGGTCAAATTTGAACTCGGATCTTCCTGACTCCAGCCCAGCACTTGCCCAGCTGCCTCCTAAACCTCCTTATACAAACATGATAACCAGTCAGATATCTCTTAACTCTCTGGTCCAGTTCAGAGGTTCAGAGTACCCATCCTCCCCTCCCTACCTTTGCCTAAGAGCACTGGCTACCCTTGAAAAGATCCCCAAATTGGGATCGTAGGCCTCCAGCATCTGTGGCAGATCCTGGAAGGACCTTTGCCTGAGATATGTGCCCCAGAAGGACTCAAAGGGGAGCTGAGACTCCCTCAGAAAATTACCAGAAATTATTGCCTAGAAAACATGGGAGGAGGCTGGAGGCAGAACAGGAAAAGGAGGGAGTAGGGATAGGGACAGGGACAAAGAGGCTGATAGGGGTTGGCATGATTCAAAACTGCTTTCTCCTGAAGAGGAAGAAAACTCCCATCAGAGAGGCAATGGACTTAAAATGCAGAGTGAGACTTCTTTTTTGGACATGGCCAATGTGAGAATTTATTCTATTTGACTATGTATATTTGTTATGAGGATTTTATTCTTTGTAATTGTTCAGTGGGGAGGGAAATGAGAACAAAGAGGAAAATGAATGCTTGTTCATTAGGGAAAAGAATTAAATTTAGAGGAAAAAAGACAGCTTCCTTAGCTTACCAACCTGTGGGGTAATTGGCAGAAATCAAAGCCATTCTTCTTGTTCCTGGGCCTTCTTTTCTCCTCTTTTTATACTTTTTCTCTTGGTGATCAACTGACACCATGCATTCAATGATCATGTCTATGCAGATGACTCCCAGATTTGTATATTCTACTCTAGTTTCTCTCATGATCTCCAGTCTCACATCACAAACAACTGTCTACTAGAGGTTTAAACAAGATGTCTTGTATGTAACTCAAACTCCAGATGCGTAGAACACAATCCACTATCTCCCCCAAACCAATCTCTCTTCCAAAAATCCTTCCATTTTTCCAGTCTTCCAGGTCCCTAACCTTGGCATTATCCTCTACCCTTCACTCTCTCATCACATATATCAAAATTTTGCCATCCTTATCTCTATAATATTTCAAAGATCCAACCCAATATCTATTCACACAACTAGCACTATTTCATCCCCTCATCGCCTTTCATCTGGACTGTTATAATAATAATACAATGGATTCCTCTGCCTTGTCTCTTTTCACTCCAATCCATCTTACATACAGTTGATAAAATTATCTTCCTATGTGTAGATCTGACTGGGTCATATTTCCCACCAATACATTTCAACTCCTTGTAACTATAGAATAAAATATAAACTCCTCTTTTGGCTCTTTAAAATCCTTATGTTCTGTCTTAGCATCATTACTAAGTACCAGATCCCAGGCAGAAGAGTGGTAAGGGCTGGGCAATGAAAGTTAAGTGATTTGCCCAGGGTCACATAGTTAGGAAGTATCTGAGGCCAGATTTTAATCCAGGACCTCCCATCTCCAGGCCTGGCTCTCTATTCTCTGAATCGCCTAACTGCCTCTTTGTTAACCTTTAAAGCTCTTCACTATCTGTCTTCTTTCTTTCCATTTTTCTTACATATTATTCTACTTCATATGTTCTATGAACCAGCCATGTTGGCCAATGTGTTCCTCATCGATGACCCTCCCAACTTCACTCTTTGCACCTCATGTGTCAAGCCTGAGGCATCCTCCCTCTTCACCTCTGCCCTTTTGAATTCTTGGTTTTCTGCAGAAGACCTTCCCCTGTGTCCCCAGCTGCTAATGCCTCTTCCTCCATGGCTACCCATTCATCCTGTGTGTGTCTGATGTGTGCATTCATGTTCTTTCCCCTGTTATAATGTATGTTCTTTGAAGGCAAGGATTGCCTGTGCCATTTCTTTAAGTGACTAGCACCTGGCACAAAATAAGTACTTGTTAATGGATGGATGGATGAATGGATGGATGGATGGATGGATGGATGGATGGATGGATGGATGGAAGGATCTTCATGGTTCCCACAGGCTCAGCACAGTGCCGTAATCACTTTTTTCCTTCTAACTTGATCTCCTCCATCTCATTTTTTTTTCTACAGAAAAATTCCACCAACTGGTAAATTAGTGTTGTGTTCCTTTCATTATCTCCTACCCTCATATATACATGTAGGAGGATACTGGGTCCTTGGTCAGTTCATCATCCTCCTCCCCAAAGGTAGACAGATAATAAGGTATCAAGCTAACTTTAAAATTAGTCTATGAGGAGCATCTAGGTGGCTCAGTGGATTGAAAGTCAGGTCTAGTGACAGGAGATCCTGGGCTCAAATCTGGCCTCAGACACTTCAAGCTATGTGACCTGGGCAAGTCACTTAACCGGCATTGCCCATCCCTTATCACTTACACAGTATTGATTCTAAGAGAGAAGGTAAAGGTCTTTAAAAATGAAAACAAAATAAAAAAACAAAAACAAAAAAATTGTCCATGAACCATGTAGCCTTATGAAGTATGAAAATGTTTCTCTTCTACTTACCTATTCTTGAAGGAAAAATTTTAGCTCCATAATATTATCTCTGATTGGGGACCCCAGATTATCTTACATTTCATGTTCCTCCCAATAAAGATTCACCTTCTTATCCATGATATATGATCCCTTGCCCAGTAAGCAGGTAGAGTCACTGAATAAACCTTGGAACTGTACCTCTAGTGTTATACTTCCAGCTATAGGGTTGATTGAGTTATCATACTTCCTGCATGAATTCTCACTATAATATCTCGGTCCCCTCCTCTTCCCAGAACACTTCCCCACAAAACATAGTTTGCTTTTACAGTTTTCCTTTGTTCCTTCTATATACTACAGTTCCTTTAGTTCCTATAGCTAATAACTGTCTGGGACAGTCAGAGGTGACCCAGACTAACTTGAACATCCAATAAGCAGCCAAAGTGGCATATGAAGAAGAGAGTGACTGCTACCATATCATCATGGAGCCCTTGATTATAGAGGATGGTAAATACATGAATAAAAAAGCATTTGTCAAGCATTTACTAAGTGGCAGACAAAAGAGTCCCTGCATTCAAAGAACTTACATTCTAATAAGGGGAGATAACAAAAACAAGGGAATGTGGCCAAGGGAGGGTGTTTTAATCTGGAAAGTCATAGGTATATTAAATATAACCTTAAGATACTCAGTTTCTATGTCCTTCCAGAAGCAACAGTGATAACAATCTTAGTACCATATTTCCTGATCCTGTATAGGCTTCCCTGAGTTTGAAATTCCCAATTTGGGCCTTGGCTTCATGCTTTGATCTTTGCCCTTTGGATAGGGTATTCCCCCCAAAAAAACCTGTTTCCTGTCCTTACCTAGTTTCTGGTTTCCACTTTCTTGTTTGGACCCCATCCCTGTTTTCTCTCAGTCCTCATCATTGAAATGTGTTGGGATGGCCCTGTGGGAATCAAAGGATATGGAGAGAAAAACACTGAATTGAGTTAGTAGATGTAGGTTCAAGTCTTAGATGTCAAACTTAATAACTTGTGACCTCAGGCAAAACAATTCCCTTTTCTGAATCCTATTTCCTCATCTTGAAAATATGCATCATAGTACATGGGCTCCCTATCTCATACAATAATAATGAGAACATTGTTTTGTGAATCTTAAATTGCTATAAGGAGCAGCTAAGTAGCTCAGTACATAGAGAGGCAGACTTGGATCTAGGAGCTCCTGGGTTCAAATCTGGCCTGAGACACTTCCTAACTTTGTGGGCCTGGGCAAGTCACTTAGCCCTGATTGCCTATCCCTTGCTGCTTAGAATTGATACTGAGGAAAATACATGTATAACCCAGGTTGAATTGCTTGTTAGTTCTGGGAGGAGGGAAAGAAGAAAGGAGGGAGACAGCATGAATCATTTAACTTTGGAAAACTTAAGTGGCAATTGGTTATTAAAATAAAGTAAAGAGAATTGATACTAAGATAGAAGATGTTTTTGTTTTTTGCTTTTTAATCACTATAGAAATGTGATCATTTCTACCCCTGTTCCTTGGGAAGGGGACTTGATTCAATCATATTATCCAGAAATTCTTAAATTCCTACAATGTATCAAGTACAATAGTGGGCACCAGACATACATAGCTCTAATAAAACAGTACCTGCCTTCAAGGAGCTTATATTCTACTGGGAAGACAATATGTACCTATATATAAAATAAATTCAAGGTAATTGGGAGAAGCAGGCAGCTAGGTGGCATAGTAGTAGATAGAGCACTGGGACTGAAGTCAGGAAAACTCATCTTGAGTTCAAATCCAGCCTCTGATATTTACTAGCTATGTGACCTTAGGCAAGTCACTTATTCCTATTTGTCTCAGCTTCCTCATATGTAAAATGACTTTGAGAAGGAAAGACAAACCACACTTGTATCTTGAGATCCCAAAAGGACTCGCAAAGAGTCAGACACACCTGAAATGAATGAACAACAAAAACAATTAGGGGAAGAAGGCACTACCAGCTGGGGAGGGCAATCAGGAATGGCTTCATACAATAGTTGATGTGAACTGAAAACAACATCAGCTCAACTCTCCAACTAGCACCAAATTCCTCCAAGGCCAAGTTGATCTTCAGGGCAATCCAATTCAACAAGCATTTTGTAAACAGCTGCTATGTATGAAGTTCTGTGCACTAAGGATACAAAAACAACAACAAAAAAAATGAAACAGCTGCTACCCTTAAGGAGCCTACATTCTACAAGGGAAACATCATGCAGACAGAAAAGTAAGTAGAAAATACTGACAAAATAATTGGAGGGAGAATACTTGGTAGAATCAGCAAAAGTCTCATGTAGAAAGTGGTACCTAGTTTAAGCCTTGGATTGATTCTGGTTTTGATTTTAGAGCAGCCCCCAGTGTCCAGACCCATAGTGCAGGGGCCATGAGGAGGAGTGCTCTGCAGAGCCTGGCAAAATCACCTCTCCACTTCCATCATCCCCAAAGGACGGTCTCTCACCTCAAGTTCCATTTTCTGTCCCACAATCACTCAGTTCATTCTTTGGGAAAGTTTTTCCCATGACTCTCAAGTGCTCATGTTTCAGATCATTTACTGGTTTGTGATACTCCCTCTAGTTAAGAGGAAAGGAAGATCAGGGGGAGAAGGAAGATAGTGTAAAGATAGGATTAACTCTCCCCTTGTCTATTTTTAGCTAAACAAATCAAGAACTTAATGTACCCCTATTTGACACTAAGTAAGAGAGTTGCAAGTTACTTACTAGAGTAAGCTCACACCTCCAAAGGTCACTGCCCCCCCTTGGGCAGTGCTAGGCAAATTAAAAGACTGTGATTGGTTCCCATAAAGTGGGGGAGTGACAGGAAGAAAATTGCTTTAAAAAGGCCAGCCTGGAGGAGACTTTTTCCCTGGATCTTGTGTCAGCTTGCAGGTGCCTTGGTGGGACACTCCCTTCAGTATGAGTTCTGGTGAGATTCTTGGTGGTCTTAGCCTAGTGTGTGCACTAAAGGTTATTGGTGGATTAGTCTTCATCTCCTGGCTCTTCGGATTTTGGCTTCCTAATTAGGACATTGGATTCTAGTGACATTCACTTTCAGATTCACATTTGTGGTCTGGAGACATTAGGATTAAACTTAGGGTATTTGTAGCTAGTCAGTACTTTCTGCCTCTATCTACATTTTCCCACTTTTACTCTTTCCACCTCTTTGTAAATAAAACTACTAAAAGTCATTTTGACCAAAGCTATAATATTTTTAAATCAGCAACCACAATATTACTTTAGAACTTTCACTTTAGCATAAAACCTAAATTTAAATTCTTGCAATAGAACATTGAAGAGATAGGAGAATGTAAGAAACCTAACCTTAGCTATTCCCTGGCTTGCCCAGTCTTTCTTCCCATTCTAGTTCCTAGCCCTTTATATTAGCCTTTCCCATGTCCTAGACTTTATAGGTATATTTGCATGTTGTCTCTCCATTAGGCCTTGAGCTTCCTGAGAGAAGAGACTGCTTTTTGTCTTTCTTTGTATCCCCAGCACTTGGCACAGTGCCTGGCACAATGTATGCGTTATCTGGCTAACTGTTGTTATTTGTCCTTCATTTTTGAAGAGGACCAATGATATCATGGAGTGATGTCTTGACATGAATTAGATTTAAGTGAGACACAGTTACATAAAGTCATCAGCCTCACACTCTCTTCCAAAATCATCAAAATCCAGGGGCAAGACAAAGTCAGAAAGACTGACGATGACTGCTGACTAGCAGTCTAATGAAGCCTATGGACCCATTCTCAGAATAATTTTTTAGATAATTTAAAGAAATATTAAATTTCAGTTAGAGAATAGTAGTGAAAATAAAGATGCCATTTTTCTCATTTAAGTTTATAGGCTCCCAAAAATTTTGCCATGGACCCTAAAGTAAACTTCAGTTTAAAAACCTTTTTATTAAACCTAAGTCCCTCTGTGGTTCTCCAGCCTGTGTTCTCAGAGATAGATCTTGCTTTCTCCCTGGCTAAACATATATGAATCTCAAATGTTCCCTGGATTATTAAAGAAACACTATAAAGAAATTAGCCTCAGTTCGTCTTGATTTACAGGACATGGAGGTCTGTGTAGTGTCCTTCCCATTCCAGGCCCTCCCTATAGGCAGATACCCTGAGCACTCTTCCTAATTCTCACCCCCAAGGCAGCTGACTACCGTCTCAGTATCCCTCCCCTCTCTAATAGGTCACTCTGTGGGCAACACCACCATACATTAGCACACACACACACATGCCCCATACAAAGAGCATTACATAGCTAGCCAAGTCCATGCAGGAGGCAGCTCATAGACTCTTCCCAGCACAGCAGCCCCCAACCACAGTCACTAATGACAGCCCAAAAGGAGAACTGTCCCTTTAATTTCTTTTCAAGCAAAAGCCCACAGACTACAAAAACAACATTTTAATTTAAATTCCGATTCCACATTCACTCACAGGAGCAGCTCTGAGCAGGGATTTCATTAAAGGTTTAATAGATTTTATAGGACTTGTCACATCCTGAAAGGTTATGGAGCAAATGCATTTTCTCTGCTTCCAGAATTTCAACAACGGCTCAGTAAACAAATTTACCATGAAAATGCAAAAAAGTCCAGCCTTGTACAGAGGAGGAGAAATGATCTTCATCCTACTGTCTTCCAAGCCTCCAGAGGTGTGGTCATCCAGCAACCTCCCCCCACTGCTGAATAATTCCTTTTTCTTTTCTTTCTTCTATCCTTCCTTCTTTTCTTTTTTCCCTCCCTCACTTACTTCCTTTCTTCCTTCCTTCCTTCCTTCCTGCCTCCCTTTCTTTCTTCCTTTCTTTCTTCCTGCCTACCTCCCTTTCTTCCTCTTCCTTTCTTCCTCTTCCTTTCTTCCTTTCTTCCTTTCTTCCTTCCTTCCTTTCTTCCTTTCTTCCTTTCTTCCTTTCTTCCTTCCTTCCTTTCTTCCTTTCTTCCTTCCTTCAGCATTCAGCTCAGTTAATTTTTCTGTGGAAAGCACAGAAAAGGGGAAACCTTAAGGTGTTTCTAATGGTCATAATACTGGGAGAAGAGATCAAAAGTTCACCTCTGGGATATAAACAGCAAGCATGGCACTCTGGGATGGGCAGCAGATGCTCTGAAGAAACAAGAATAAGTAGTACTCACACACATACACATTTACATGTACACCATGTGGGTGTGTGGCTTCTCCAATGAGGCTCATTAAATAGGAAACTGCCAACTGTCTAGGCAGGGGACGCTCTAGTTAGACAAGGTTACCCATGCAGTGAGTTTTAGAATGGAAGGTCCTTAAGATCAGAGATCTTTTCATTCTTTATATTTGTATCCCAAGTACCTAGCACACAGAAGATGCTTAATAAATGTTTATTGACTGAAATATTGCTAAGTTTCCTTAGAATAGTCGAGCAGGCAGGGAAGAAAGATTGCTGATATGAACTCAGACCTGACTTTTCTCTCTTTTCCTATACCCTAGCTCTGGCAAGGGAGATGTGACATTGCTCTCACAGGCAAGCTCAAGTCACCAAGACCAAAGAACCATGAGCTAGAGTAGATAAAGACCTGAGCTAGAAGTCAAGAGGCTTGTTTTCTACTTCTGACTTTGTCATTTAATAGCCATGCAATCTTGGGAAAATCACTTCCACATCTCGGTTTCCATTTCTGTAAAATGAGAGTATAATCTTCACTGCCCTGCCTCCCTCACAGGCCTGTTTTGGGGACCCAGAGTTAATGTTTGTGAAAGGACTGAATAAGTCATAAAGGCTGGTTTGCATGGGAGGTCTGAGGGTGGTGATGACCATTCTCGATATGTTTGATGCATGGGATCCACCCACAGAATCCAAGAAATGAGAGATACATCAGAGCCCATCTGGTCCAGCCCACAGTGACCAAGAATCTCCTCTCCCTTTTTCACAGGCTCCAATCCTCTCTACTTAGAGGTGTCTCTAAGCCTTTCACACCCTGCTTTGCCCTCCATACTCCAATACCAGCACATCCTGATGATGGAAATTCTTAGGAGGCAGAATATTCACCAATACCAGCTTTGGTCCTGCTTAAAACCACCCTATTCTCAAATATCTTCCTACTGGTTCCTAGACCTAGATATATATGTCAGCCTTGCAGGCAGAAATAACTCTCAGAAAAGAAACCTCCTGGTTCACACTGGTCCATGGCTTTCTGCAGTTTCCCACATCCCCTAACACTGGCTCATGCCTCCTCATTTAATCAATTTTTGTTGTCGTTCAGTCGCTCACTCATCTCTGGCTCTTAGTGAACCCATTTGAGGATTTCTTGGCAAAGATACTGGAGTGGTTTGCATTTCATCCTCCAGACTCAATCAGTCACTCAGCATTTATTAAAGGTTATTACAGACCAGCATTTTGTTAAGCTTTGAGAAGTCAAAGAAAGGTGAAAATATGGCCCCCTTCCTCAATAATGTCCATAAAGGGTAGGTGTAAGGTAAACTCTGAGGGAGACACTAGCACTATGAGGAAGGTGACTGCACAAAAGGTAGGATTGGAGCCCATTTGGAGTCAGAGATAAAGGGGGAGTACATTTTGATCAAGGGAGATAGCTAGTGAAAAGGCAGCACATGTCTTGGGCAAGCAATAACCAGGGAATAAGAGTTAGAAGCTTGGGGCCACATTGTGAAAGGTTTTAAAAGCTGAATAAAGCATCTCCTTTTTGCTCGTGAAGGCAGTAGAGAGCCATTGGAGTATACTGCTTCAGAGAGGAAGATGGGGGAAAGAGAGGAAACAGGAGATGGGGGCTGACATGGCCAGACCCATGCTTAGGAAAGTAAATTTGGGAACTATGTGGAGGGTGGATTGAAGTGGGAAAGACAAAGCCATTACACCAGACACTAGTGCAGAAAAGGAGATGTACAGGAAAAATGCAGCAAGTTAGAAACTACTAGGTGGTGCAGTAGGTAGAGAGCTGGACCTGGAGTTAGGAAAACTCATCTTCCTGAATTCAAACACAGATTCTTCCTACCTGTGTGACCCTGGGTAAGTCACTTAACTCCATTTGCCTTAGTTCTTCCTCTGTAAAATGAGCTGGAGAAGGAAATGGTAAAGCACTCCAGTGTCTTTGCTAAGAAAACCCTAAATAGTGTCACAAAAAGTTGGATACAACTGAATAATAACAACAACCCGGAAATAACTTGAATTGGCAACAGAATGGATACGCTGGGTAAGGAAGAATAAGCATTTGAGGATGACTCCCAGATTATAAATCCGAGTGACTGGGAGGGTGGTAGTGCCTGTGAAAGTAATAGGGCATACTGACCTGCAGCCCCTCACACCGATCCTTTTTCCAGGATCCCCCCTTATTGTCTGACGTCACACAGTGACCCACATCCCACTCTTTGGTCTGGTAATTTCCCATTATACTATATGCTCTCCCATGCTCAGGCCCCTCATCCTGACCATATTCCAGCCATTTGCATATGTAGGTTTGGCTAAGGCAATCTACCCCTAGGACAGAGCCCTGGTGCTGCTGCACAATACTTGGTGTGGCATGCTAGCCTTCTCCTGGCACCCCAGGAGCATGGACTGAATTGATCTCTTCCGTGATAGCTCCCCTCTGAAGCCATTCCGAGGGGAATAGGAAGTCAATGTTGTCTCTCTGATCGTCGGACATTCTTCTGACATTCAGAGAAGCCTGAACCAACAGATTGGCAAGGGCAAGGTGTAGAGAGCAGTGAGAACCCAAACTGAAGGTTGGTGATGCCCGAGCCAAGTGCCTCAGTAGTCCAAAACTAAAGCTCATTGGAAATCAGGGCTGGGCTCACTAAGTGTTCTTAGGTCTTGCTTGTGTCCATGTACTTTGGCAGCTTAGCATTCTGGGTGAGAATCTGGTCTTTTCCTCCCAAAAAACTCGTCTGACTTCATCTTTTTCTCTTCTAATCCCCCTTATCTCCCCGCCCCGAGATTATAGAATTTATATACTCTCATTCTCTCCACCAACTCCTCCCAAATCAAAACAGACTACAGAAAAGTCCTTTCTACCCTCCCATCTGAGTCTCCTTCCACCATATCTGTGCACCCTCTGCCACCTCCTGGACAAACCAAGAACTTACCACACAGAGAAAATAGTGTATGGATTGTCAGATCTGTCTCCAGTACAGGGACTAGCCTAGGATTTGCAAGCAAATTAGCTTCATAAAAGGCTAGTGCAAAAAGATACCAGCCCAGTGGCTCCTTGACTTTTGTATCTCCTGCTGCCCCACTGCTAACTTTCCAGGGAAAACCTAGAAACCCCAATGGAACCCCACAAAGTCATAGCGTTCTCTGATAATGAGTGTGATTTCCAAAGTTCCACTATGCCAAGTTGGCCCAGGGGATGAAGGGAAGAAGCTATATAGCTGCCCTATATAGCGTCCAGCACTGTGGAGGCACTGGGCTCTACCTCATTTCCTTTTTCTCTTTTAGCACAAAGCCTCTTTCACCTGCTCCTCTGCTCTCATCTTCCTATCCTTTTCCTTCTTACTTCCTGTTCTTTTTTCATCCCATCTTAATTTTTTTCTCCTTACCTGCTTTTCCCCACCCCTTCCAAATTAATTTAATAAGCATTTATTAAAGAACTATTATGAGGGGCAGCTGGGTAGCTCAGTGGATTGAGAGCCAGGCCTAGAAATGGAAGATCCTAGGTTCAAATCTGGCTTCAGATACTTCCCAGCTGTGTGACCCTGGGCAAGTCACTTGACCCCCATTGCTTAGCCCTTACCACTCTTCTGCCTTGGAGCCAGTACACAGTATTGACTCCAAGATGGAAGGTAAGGGTTTAGGGGAAAAAAGAACTATTATGTGCAAAGTACTGTGCTAAGTAATGGTGTAACAAAGATTAAAATTAGTCTCTGAAGGGAGAAAAGAATGGGGGGGGGGGGAGGGAAGTGGCTCAGTGGATGGAGAACCAGACCTAGAGATGGGAGGTCCTGGATTGAAATCTGATTTTAGCTGTGTGACTTTGAGCAAGTCACTTAACCCTAGTTGTCTAGCACTTAATGACTTCTGCCTTAGAACCAATACTTATTATTCATTTTTTAAACTTAGTATTGATTCTAAGACAGAAAGTAAGGGTTTGGGGTTTTTTTAAGAAAAGAAAAAGTCCAATGTCATAAAAAGAAGAGATTGGGTGAATATTGGTGTGACTGACAGAAAGAGTAAAGTCAAAAGAAAAAGCAGATCTAGAAGAGAAAATAGTGAGTTCAGTGTGGGATATATTGAGTTTGGGGTAATGGTGAGGCATCCATGTGGAGAGACCCTCGCTGCAGCCAGATGTGTGAATCTAAAGCTCATAAGACCATTTAGGACCAGAGATGGAGATTTGTGGGTCATCTAAGCAGAAATGGGGGGTGAAGATGTCGGGGTTAAATGAGATTGCTAAAGAAGATAATTCAGAGAGAAGAGGGCATCTACATGGAGGGATTAGGAAGATGACAGATCTTCTGTGGAAGGAAGGGAGGGAGGGAGAAAAGAAGGAAAAGGAAAAATGGAGGGAGGAAAGAAGGAAGAGAGAGAGGGAAGAAAGAGGAGAGTAGGAGGGAGGGAGGAAATAAGGGAGAAAAGGAAGAAAAGAAGGAGAGAGGGAGGAAGAGAGAGAGAGAAGAGAGGGAGGAAGAAGGGAGGGGAAAAGGGAGGTCTGACTCCAGGCCTAGCCTACTATCCACTGCTCCACTTAGCTTCCCCTTTACAAATATTATCTCATCTGTTCCTCACAATAGCTTCTTTTTTTTAGGAAGGTGCTATTATTATCCCTATTTAATAGTTGAGGAAACTGAGATTAAATGACTTGCCTAGGGCTATACAGCTAATAAGTGAGCTAGATTTGTACCCTGGCCTTCTTGATTCCATGTCCAGGGCTTTATCCACAGTGCCACCTGACTTTCTGGTCACCCAAAGGCATGCAAAGTCCCACCAAATGGACTTTCAGACTTGGTATGTGCCCTAAGACCATATGTTACCATGCCCTGTCCTGCTAACCAGGTTACGTCTTCTTCCCTATTTCCAATGCCAGACAATTTCTCCTCTGACATAAACTGGAAAGTTCTATGCTTCAATTTCTGGGAAAATTTCCCATTTCTAGTAGCTCAATATTTTCTATACAAAATCCAAAGGGCAAAACAAACTCATATCCAAGTGGAACAGACCTCCTTATTAACACTATTTCACTGCATCATCTGTCTTTCAAAAATTTTTTGTACTTAGTCTAAGGTCTTTTAATTGATTGATTGCATGAATAATAGACATTCTTACCTAGTTAAGGGATCAGAATAGAGTGGAGTGGGGTGGTTTCCACCCAACTCTTATTTTTTAAAATTTCGAAGCATGAAACACTTCATCAGGCTATTGTTAGAAGGCACACAGTGCAGTGGAAAGTGCTGGCTCTGGAGTCAAGGCCTGGATCATATCTCACTTTTGATGATTACTACTTTTGTGATCTTGAACAAGTCACTTGACTTTCCTAGATCCTAGTTTCCTCCCCTATCAAATGAGTGAGTTATATTATATGACCTCTGTTTTTCCCTCTAGCTCTAAATCTAAGATCATACCAACAGGAATTTCATTTTCACCTTGGTTCTGCACTATCCAAGTACTTCACTCAAGATTCCTATCTTCTGGCAAGTCAGGGAATAACTTGAGGTCATCTCTGAAGAATTATTTCAAGTCACCTCTTGCTGGGCATGTGGGTTTAGGAGCTTCCAGTCTCTTAAGCTCATGAGGTTGCCAGGAAGGTTAAAAATACCCATCTTAGGATCCAAAGAGTCCAGTAAGAGACTTGAGATACAGTCTCAGGTTCACCTCCATTGTGCATATTCTCACTGCCACATGCAAGTAGCCATTGTTCCTTGGGGAAAAGGAGAGAGGAAAGCTTTCTCTCCTTCTCCCTCTCCATAAAAAAGTCTAAGAGAAGGCTCAAAAATTCCTAACATATTCAACAGAAGGAAGTTGTCTTTCCCTCTCTTGCCCTCTGAATGGGAGGTTCCTCCTGCTCAGTAGCCAATTTGTTTCAATAAAGCATATAATCACAGGAGGGAGGACAGAAGGGCACGGGGACCAATCAGAAATCTAAAGGATGTGCTTCACACATGCTTCATGGATTAGCCATTATTACATAAACAAGGAAACTGAGGTGCATTGAGGCAAAGTGATTTGGATGGGGTCAATCAGTTAGGAAATATAGAAACTAATACTTGACCTAAGGTCTACTGACTGTCTCCTACTCCAAGATTCTTTTCACTCCACTATCGTGTGTTGTAATGAGAACAAAGGAGGCAATGGACATGTGAGATGCTGCACAACTTGGAAAATCACTGAACAGAAAAGCTTGGAGGGACGGATGAATCAGAGATAACTCTAAGGCTAGGAATATAATTACTCACACTTACATACACAGAGACATGTAGGAAGGAAGGAATTAAGCATTTATCAAGTGTCTACTTGTGCCAAACACAAGGTTATCAAATCAATCAATATTTATTAAATTCCTATTATGTATGAGGTACTCTGTTAAACACTGAGGATAAAAAATACAAAAGAAACAAAGATAGTTCCTGCTCTCAAGAAGCTTATG
>NC_077227.1:479930159-480077659 GCF_027887165.1 Monodelphis domestica
GAAGGAAGAGGAAGAGAGAGAGAAAGGAAGGAAGGAAGGAAGGAAGAGGAAGAGAGAGAGAAAGGAAGGAAGGAAGGAAGGAAGAGGAAGAGAGAGAGAAAGGAAGGAAGGAAGGAAGAGGAAGAGAGAGAAAGGAAGGAAGGAAGGAAGGAAGAGGAAGAGAGAAAGGAAGGAAGGAAGGAAGGAAGAGGAAGAGAGAGAAAGGAAGGAAGGAAGGAAGGAAGGAAGAGGAAGAGAGAAAGGAAGGAAGGAAGGATGGAAGAGGAAGAGAGAAAGGAAGGAAGGAAGGAAGGAAGAGGAAGAGAGAGAGAAAGGAAGGAAGGAAGGAAGAGGAAGAGAGAGAGAAAGGAAGGAAGGAAGGAAGAGGAAGAGAGAGAGAAAGGACGGAAGGAAGGAAGAGGAAGAGAGAGAGAAAGGAAGGAAGGAAGGAAGAGGAAGAGAGAGAGAAAGGAAGGAAGGAAGGAAGGAAGAGGAAGAGAGAGAGAAAGGAAGGAAGGAAGGAAGAGGAAGAGAGAGAGGAAGGAAGGAAGAGGAAGAGAGAGAGAAAGAAAGGAAGGAAGGAAGAGGAAGAGAGAGAGAAAGAAAAGAAGGAAGGAAGAGGAAGAGAGAGAGAAAGAAAGGAAGGAAGGAAGAGGAAGAGAGAGAGAAAGAAAGGAAGGAAGGAAGGAAGGAAGGAAGGAAGAGGAAGAGAGAGAGAAAGGAAGGAAGGAAGGAAGAGAAGAGAGAGGAAGGAAGGAAGAGGAAGAGAGAGAGAAAGGAAGGAAGGAAGGAAGAGGAAGAGAGAGAGAAAGGAAGGAAGGAAGGAAGAGGAAGAGAGAAAGGAAGGAAGGAAGGAAGGAAGAGGAAGAGAGAAAGGAAGGAAGGAAGGAAGGAAGAGGAAGAGAGAAAGGAAGGAAGGAAGGAAGGAAGAGGAAGAGAGAGAGAAAGGAAGGAAGGAAGGAAGAGGAAGAGAGAGAGAAAGGAAGGAAGGAAGGAAGAGGAAGAGAGAGAGAAAGGACGGAAGGAAGGAAGAGGAAGAGAGAGAGAAAGGAAGGAAGGAAGGAAGAGGAAGAGAGAGAGAAAGGACGGAAGGAAGGAAGAGGAAGAGAGAGAGAAAGGAAGGAAGGAAGGAAGAGGAAGAGAGAGAGGAAGGAAGGAAGAGGAAGAGAGAGAGAAAGAAAGGAAGGAAGGAAGAGGAAGAGAGAGAGAAAGAAAAGAAGGAAGGAAGAGGAAGAGAGAGAGAAAGAAAGGAAGGAAGGAAGAGGAAGAGAGAGAGAAAGAAAGGAAGGAAGAGGAAGAGAGAGAGAAAGAAAGGAAGGAAGGAAGAGAGAGAGAAAGGAAGGAAGGAAGGAGAGGAAGAGAGAAAGGAAGGAAGGAAGGAAGGAAGGAAGGAAGGAAGGAAGGAAGGAAGGAAGGAAGGAAGGAAGGAAGGAAGGAAGGAAGGTAGGAAGGAAGGAAGGAAGGAAGGAAGGAAGGAAGGAAGGAAGGAAGGAAGGAAGGAAGAGGAAGACAGGAAGAAAGAAAAATAAAGAAAGAAAATATTGAGGTAGCATGGTGATACAGTTGGTAGACAAATGAGGCCAAGTATCAGGAAGAATTGAGTTAAAATCCAGCTTTTCAGAACTTATAAGCAATGAATCCTGGGCAAGTCACTTAACCTTTGTCTGCCTCAGTTTCTTCAACTATAAAAATGGGATAATAATAGCACCTCCTTCCCAGGGTTGTTGTGATCAAATAAGATAATACTTGTAAAGAACTTAGCACAGTGTTTGGCACATAATAAGCTCTACAGACAGAGTAGCTATTATTAACATATACATGCATCTGGTACATTAAACCACAAAAAAATGTTCATTCAATTGAATTACAAAGCTCTTCCCTCCAACAAGACTGTGAGGTAAGTATAGCTTGGTCCCAATTAGTGAGCATAATAAATTCACATAAAGTGGTCTCACCATATTTGAATTCATTGCATATTTCCATTGGTCTAAAGTGAATCGCCACATGTGATATAATTATAACTTCAAATACATGCTGCCCACTTCGGGGGATTCACAATTTGTACCTATCAGCACCTAACTAGTGAAAATATTGTTAGCCCCATTTTACAGATGAGGGCTCTGAAGCATAGGTTGGATAGATGGTTTGCCCAAGTTGCCATGCAGTCCATGGATGAACCCAATACTTCTGACTCTAAGTGTTGTGGCATAATGAATGGCACACAAGCCTTGGGCTTAGGAAGACCTGAATTGAAATCTGTCCTCAGTGACTAGTTGAGCGACCTTGGGGGAGTAATATAACTTTTCCAGATCTCCATTTTCTCAATTGTAAAAGAGGATAATAAGAGGACCTACGTCCCAAGGTTATTGTGAGTCTCAAATGAGGTAAAATGTTTTGCAAACTCTAAGGTTCTGTCTACACAAAGACCAGCTAGCTCTTTATTATGATCATACCAGACTGCCTCTGATGGGAGAACAAGGGAGATGAGGGTAGCAGTGGTACCACTGGAGAAAAAAACAAAGACCATGAAATCAAAAGGAGATTGGGGGAAAGATAGTGTTTTGTTCATGCTGAACTTAAGATGCCAGAAGGACACCCAAGTGGAAATGTCCTACAGGCAGTCAGAAATATGGCTTTGGAGCTGAGAAGAGAGGTCAAGGACTGGAGAGAGGGATTTGTGAGTCATCTGCATTGAAGTGACCATTAACACTGTGGGAGGAAATGAGATTGCCAAGGGAGAGAGCATAGAGAAAAGAGGGCAAGGACGGCTCCTTCTGGAACACCTACATTGAAATGTCAGTGGGAGGATGAGAAATTAAGGGAGAGGACAGAAAGTTCTAGTCTATTTGCCGAATTCTATGCCCTAGATTTCCCTATGCTAGTCATATATCCCCGGGGACAACTCCTTCAAAGCTATCTTATCTCAACAAATATTTTATTAGACAACTGCTGTGTTCAAGGCACTGCATTAAGAACCAGGAGTTCCAGGACAAAAATGAGAACCAGACCCTGCCTTCAGGGGGCTAACATTCTAGAAGCCCTCTGAGCCTACTTCTGAGTCCCTACAGCCCTGGTCAATTGTTCCCCTTCAAGAAAGCCATAATTGGTTTCACCATTCCCCAAGGCAGCTCAGTTCCCTCAACTCAACCCTACTCGCCATGGGTGAACTCCTCCTTTATTTCCTCAACCCCATCCCCATGCCCTTCATTTTGACAGCCTGGCATCAGGGACAGAGAGATATTTTAAAGCTTTGGGTGAGATCATTTAGCGCTTTATTTCAAAGGTCTCATCAGACTTCATGGAGGTTACTTGGACAGAATAAAGGAGAACAGGAAATACGATCCAAAAAGGGCTTTTTACTCCCTCCCTAGAGATCTGTGAAGAAGGAAAATAATCCTCTCCATGTATCCGATCTCCCTAAGAATAACTGGGAGGAGGATGTAGAAATTGGGGTAGGGATTGATAGGTAGACTTTGGGAGAGGGACAAATAAGTTTCTTCTGCCTCAGGCCAGTTTTCTACTTAGTAGAGGGCAAGTTTTATCATTCCTGCTCACCAATAGTCTTCCATCTCACTTGCCCATAATCTCAGACTTACCTCCTAATATCTGAGGACAGGTTTGACTGAAGTGAGGTCCCCAAGTATGCTCTCTGGCTGAAGGGGGAAGAGGATACAAGGGGGGGCTATTGGGGAGCCCCAGATATCCCTCTCCACATTTGGTTATGAAAGCATTCAGTACTCTGGTCCTTGCATCTGACACCAAGTGGAGAAAGATTCAATGAAGGCAGCAGCCATACAGTCAGATCTGGACAAAAGAATAATTGGGCCAGTCAAGGCCTTACCTCACTGTGAGTTCATTGCACACCTCATTGCAGCATTGTCTAGTAGGAGGAATTGGGGGGCGGTACAGGGATGCAGCTAACAGAGACAGGAAGGGATGCTTCATTTTATCATTTCCTCATGGGGTATGAGTAGCTGGGGCCACATGGGGGCAGAACTGTGCCATGAAACAAACCTCTAAATGATAGAGAAAGGTTGGTCAGCACAAAGACCTCAGTCTTCCTGGTGCTGCTCATCTCTGTGGGAGGAATACATAACTCCTGTCCACTCCAACACACTCCCCCAGAAACAACTCTGCCTTCCTCAAAAAATAGGGCAGAGATCATCCTGATCCCTGACTCAGTCCACTCCTAAAACAATCCACAGAAAAAATCCCGGCACCATCCTAGAGCTCAGAACTCACAGTTCAGACTTCAAATAGCACCCAGCTATGAGCCAAAAGTCCAAGCCCTATCTTAATGCCCAGACCACAGCCTAGAGTCTATGGCAGAACCTAGAACCCAGAGCCCAGACAGCTCTAAAAGCCATCGGTGAAATCAGTCAAAAATCCGCCTATTCCTAAGACCTTACCCAGAACCCAGCATCCAAATTCCCATATCACAAAACACAATCCAGCTTCTTTCCAGAGAGGATAAACTCCTGAGGCAGAGGCAGAGCCATCCCTAGAAGCAAAACCCATGTACCAACCCTATGACAAAGGATGGACTTCATGTAGTTTCCTTTTAATGCTCTCTCTCTCTCTCTCTCTCTCTCTCTCTCTCTCTCTCTCTCTCTCTGTCTCTCTCAGTCTCTCTCTGTCTCTCTCTGTCTCTCTCTGTCTCTCTCTGTCTCTCTCTGTCTCCCTTTGTCTGTCTTAGTCTGTCTCTTTGTCTGTCTCTGCCTCTCTGTCTCTGGTCTCTTTCTCATTCTCTCCCTTATAAATACAGCATCCTGCCCCCAGTCAAATCCACCCATGTGGCTAGGAACAGGATGGTGAAAACTGTTAATAACTAATTCTTCCTGCCTAACATATTGGGTTCTTGATCTTTCATTTCATTTTACTTTTCAATTAAAAATTACCATTTTCCCTTCCTCTCACCCTCCCGACAATTTAAAAGAACAAAACAAAAAAAAAAATATGTACAGTCAAGCAAAACAGATTCTCACATTGTCCATGTCCAAAAAGGTGTGTCTCATTTAAGGCATAGATGCATACATTTCTGCCTCCTGAAGTGCCCTACCTGTGATATGGAGCATCATGTGTATATTTCAGGAGTTGAGGAGGCTGGGGATTATTTAGTAGATGATCTCTCCAGCCCTCTTCAAACATAAAATCTCCACCACGATCAGTCACCCACAGGGCTAGGGATTTTGTAGTAAATTGGAAGGAGTGTTCTGTGTCTTTCTCCTTCCTGGACTGAGTGCCTTTTCATCTGAGAAGAGAAAGCTATGGGAAGATGGTATTTTTGCTCCCTGGGGAGGAACCTGCTAATTTTGTAATCATGTAGACCTATCTCTTGTAGGGACCCTGATGCGGATGTGTCCAGGGGGACTTCTCTAACCAATGATAAAAACCCCAAAGAAGTCACCTTCCTCAAGTCATCTCTTATTTAAGAACCGAAACAGTTTCTTTAATCATTTCTCTATTACCACATTCCTAATAATAATAGTTAATATCTATATAGCACCTTAAGGTTTATGAGAGCCACTAGATGGCACAGGGGATAGATGGCTGGATGTGGAGTCAGGAAAACTCATCTTCCTGAGTTCTAATCTGACCTTAGACACTTAATAGCTGGGTGACCCTGGGCAAGTCACTTAACCCTATTTGCTTCAGTTTCCTCATTTATAACATTAGCTAGAGAAGGAAATGACAACCAGCTCCAAAATCTTTGCCAAGAAAACCCCAAATGGGGTCACAAAGAGTCAGACATGACTGAAAAACAACTGAACAACAAAGATTTATGAAGCACTTTATGTACAGCATATCATCTTTTTCCTTCATAATACTCCTGTGAGGTAGACAGTGTTTTTCCCATTTTACAAATAAGGAAACTGAGACACAGAGAAATTATGTGATTTGCTAAGTGCTCAAAAATAAATGTCTGAAACAAAGCTCAAAACTAGTTTTTTCTGATCCTAAGTTCACTGTGTTAGCCATTACATCATGTTGCCTCTGAGGAAGAACAGTTTCAAGTTGATTTCAAGGGTGAGAATCTGGAGCTCAGACACTAAATAATTCTACTCTTCCAGGAACCGAATTGGTGATCTGTGTGGACCTATGAGATAGAGATATCACAACAGTGGGGACCAGGGGGAGCAGGGAAGGATGGCCCAGGCCAGCAGAGGACACTAAGGTGAGGCATGACGATGGTGATTGCCTTTTGTCATGCTAGCTATGACTGTGATAAAAAGGGGGAAAGTACATGTAATTGGTAGCATAAAATATCTTTACCAAAAAAAAGCCACTCAATAAGCATCTATTAAATGCCTACTAAGTACCAGTCCCTGTGCTAAACAAACACTGAGGATACAAAGAAAGACAAAAATGAATACAAAATCAGCCTCTGTTCTCTAGGCACTCACAGTCTAATAGGAGAGACAACAGGCAAACAAACAATTCAGTATGAGCATGTATTTGCAGATAAGCTGTCATCATCAGTAGAAGGATTAATTGAGCAGCTGTTTATCCCATCCTTCTAGATGAATTGTAAAGCATAAGCATTTAATATGTGCTTGCTATTGATAATCTTGGTGATTTTTGTCTCCTCCTCCAAGCTCACATCCCATTCCTGAGCACAATGCCTTATATACAAAAGGCATGTATTTAGCATATATATTATATATGTATATATCATATATATATTCCTCCCCAACCATTGCTTATGAGTTATAGAAAAACAAAATTTTTATAGTTGGAAGCTACATTGACCACCTCATCCAACCAATACCAAAAAAAAGAATTTCTTCTACAATACAAATAAGAGCTTATTTAGTCTTTAAGACTTCCAGTGTGAATGAGGGTGTGATGTGGTGTTTGTGTGTGTGTGTGTGTGTGTGTGTGTTTGTGTGTGTGTGTGTGTGTGTGTGAGAGAGAGAGAGAGAGAGAGAGAGAGAGAGAGAGAGAGAGAGAGAGAGAGAGAGAGAGAGATGGAGGATTAGGAAGGAATTTATTGTCTCCCAAGACAGGGCAATCCAGTACCTTGCCCATAGAACAGATCCTACTAGAAAATTTTTCTTGGCCTCCAGACTTTAATTCCTCTCCAACATGGGAATTCTTCTGATATATCCCCCTTAAAATTCTCCATGCTAAATACCTGAAGTCCTTTCAATTGATCTACATGGCATATAGCATGAACTCGAGACCTCTTCCTATACCAAAAGCCAAAAGGAACACTTCCCAGAAGAGTAGGGTCAGAAAAAGCACAGTTTCTTTGGAAAAAAATTATTTATTCCCAAGCCTTCACTTCTTCACCTCAAACTCTCTCCTCAATACATTTGTAATCTTGTTCATCCCTACTATGCCATCCAGTCCAATACTATGTTTCTTTTTTTTTAATTAATTAATTTATTTATTTTCATTTGAGCATTTCCAAACATTATTCACTGGAGACAAAGATCATTTTCTCTTCCTTCCCCCATCCCCCACCTCTCCCATAGCTGACGCGTTCTTGATTCGAACCCATTTCCATGTTGTTGGTATTTGCATTAGAGTGTTCATTTAGAGTCTCTCCTCAGACATGTCCCCTCAACCCCTGTAGGCAAGCATTTGCTTTTCCTTGGTGTTTTTACTCCCACAGTTTGTCCTCTGCTTGTGGATAGTGTTTTTTCTCCTAGATCCCTGCAGATTGTTCAGGGACATTGCATTGACACTAAGGGAGAAGTCCATTACATTCGATTGTACCACAATGTATCAGTCTCTGTGTACAGTGTTTTCCTGGTTCTGCTCCTCTCACTCTGCATCACTTCCTGGAGGTTGTTCCAGTCTCCATGGAATTCCTTCACTTTATTATTCCTTTGAGCACAATAGTATTCCATCACCAACATATACCACAATTTGTTCAGCCATTCCCCAATTGATGGGCATCCCCTCATTTTCCTATTTTTGGCTACCACAAAGAGTACAGCTATGAATATTCTTGTACAGGTCTTTTTCCTTATTATCTCTTTGGGGTACAAACCCAGCAGTGCTATGGCTGGATCAAAGGACAGACAGTCTTTTGTCGCCCTTTGGGCATAGTTCCAAATTGCCCTCCAGAATGGTTGGATCAATTCACAACTCCACCAGCAATGCATTAATGACCCAGCTTTGCCACATCCCCTCCAGCATTCACTACTTTCCTCTGCTGTCATGTTAGCCAATCTGCTAGGTGTGAGGTGATACCTCAGAGTTGTTTTGATTTGCATCTCTCTGATTATAAGAGATTTAGAACACTTTTTCATGTGCTTATTAATAGTTTTGATTTCTTTATCTGAGAACTGCCTATTCATGTCCCTTGCCCATTTATCAATTGGAGAACGGCTTGATTTGTTTGTACAATTGATTTAGCTCTTTGTAAATTTGAGTAATTAAACCTTTGTCAGAGGTTTTTATGAAGATTGTTTCCCAATTTGTTGCTTCCCTTCTAATTTTGGATGCATTAGTTTTGTTTGTACAAAAACTTTTTAATTTGATGTAGTCAAAATTATTTATTTTACATTTTGTGACTCTTTCTATGTCTTGCTTGGTTTTAAAGTCTTTCCCTTCCCAAAGGTCTGGCATGTATATTATTCTGTGTTTGCCTAATTTACTTATAGTTTCCTTCTTTATGTTCAAGTCATTCACCCATTTTGAATTTATCTTGGTGTAGGGTGTGAGGTGTTGATCCAAACCTTATCTCTCCCACACTGTCTTCCAATTTTCCCAGCAGATTTTATCGAATAGTGGGTTTTTGTCCCAAAAGCTGGGATCTTTGGGTTTATCATATACTGTCTTGCTGAGGTCACTTGCCCCAAGTCTATTCCACTGATCCTCCTTTCTGTCTCTTAGCCAGTACCAAATTGTTTTGATGATTGCTCCAATACTATGTTTCTGATTATTTCTTATTTATATATTAGATGTTTGTTCAAATGATCCTGCCTTCTCAAAATGACCAATGACCACCAGGTTACTAATGATCACTAAATCTAATGGACTTTTTCCCACCTTCAGCTTCTTTGACATTTGCAGTTTTTACATTGTTGATCACCCTCCCCTCCTGGATATGAACTCTTTCATTAGCTTCAGAGGCATACTCTTGGTTCTCATCTTACCTTCCTTCTCTGTCTCCTCTCCTGCTCTTCTCTCTTTCTTCTCTCCTCTTTTACCTTCCCTTTTCTCTCCTCTCATTTTCTTTCCTCCCCTTCCTTCCCTTGACCTCTCTTCTTACCTCCTCTTTCTCTCTTCCTCTACTCCCTTCCCTTCCTCTCTTATCTTCTTGACTCTTTTCTTTCCCTTTCTTAGCCTTTTCACTTAGCAATTTTATTCATATTTATGGATTCAATTATGATATCTACACAGTTGACTCTCAAATCTATATATTCACCCCTGACTCCTTATTCAAGCTATTGACCCAACTCTAATTAAACATCTCTACCTTAAAGTTCCCTGACACCTCCAGCTCAATCTGTCCTAGCCAGAGTTGATAATCCTTCCCCCCTAATAGCTACTCCTCTTTCTAAATTTACTAGGAAGAGTCTGAGGTAGCACTGTATTCAAAAATCAAGCCTTCCTGTTTCCAAATCTAGTGTATCTCTGCCTGTAGCACCAGAATTCATGCTAATGAGACTCAGCATAGTGTAGTGGAAAGGACACAATTTGCATTCAACAAAGGCCTGGATTCACCTGTCAGCTAATGAAAGTTATTCATTTGACCCTGGATAAGTCATTTATACTCTCCAAGTCTCCATTTCCTTCTATGAAAAACAGAGCTAATACCTCTAATATTTAATTCATAGACTTGATATGAAGACCAAACGAAATAATGTATATGAAGTACTTTGTAAATCTTTAAAAAACTATATTGATATCCACCATAATGTTTCTTATATTCAAATGTTTCTCATATCTTGGTGACATCCTTATCACCTCTTCTCTAGCAGTTCTCATATCCAATCAGTTATTAAGTCCCATCATTGCTACATCCACAATAGTCCTCATTCCTATCATTTCATGTCTTTTCCTTCTTTTTTGTTATTGTTCAGTTATTTCAGTTGTGTCCCCTTTGTGACCCTGTTTGGGGTTTTTTGGGCAAAGATTCTAAAGTAGTTTGCCATTTCTTTCTCCACTTGATTTTTACAGATGAATCAAATAGCATAAAATGACTTGCTCAGAATTCCACAAATCTGAAATCAAATTTGAACTCAGGACAATGTCTTCCTGAATCTAGGTCCAGCACTCTATCCACTGTGCCACCTAGCTGCTTTCTGCTACCACCCTAATACAGGTCTTATTCACCAGCCATTTGATCTACTATAATGACCTCTAAATAGGTCTTCCTGCCTTTGCTTTCCTCTCCTTCCCTCAAATCCATCCTCCATAATACCATTACCAAATTGACCTTCCCTATGCAACAATTTGATCATGTTCTTCCTCTGCTCAAAACAACTTTCAACAACTCTGTTGCCTCTTGAATAAATTTCAGATTCTTTCACCTGCTCTTCATGTCTATGAAAGGAACAATATAAATTTTACATCAGCTGGAGTGGATTTTCTTTAGGGATGCAAAGAGGTCATCCTCTTGGCCCGATTCATACTGAGGTTGGAGGATAGAAAAAGCCCAACCAACATGGAGTCCAGGTTCTGAGGGTCTTGGCAGAATTGCTGATTATTGTAATGAATGGAGACAAGGGAAGAGAATTTTATTTGAATTTCATTAGGAACTTATCGTTTTTAATCTTGTCACAAGTAAAGTTATTTTTATTACATTTTATGATGCACAAGTGTCTCATTGCATTCGGATCCAGAGCCTGAACCATTGGACCAGTCTAAGCTAGATGTGAAACAGAATAAAGTCTCTCCATGATGTGATACTGATCTACTTCCTCAGGTTTATCTTATATCACTCTCTTCCCTGTCTGGTAGAATCTTGACAGACTTGCAAATTTCTGGCTTTTGTGCCTCCATATGTTTGGTCAAAGATTCCCTCTGGCAAAAATTTCTCTAGCCACACCTCCTGCTACTAGTGGAATTCTTATTCATTCTTTAAAACCCAGATAAAATAGCAATCCTTCCATGAAATCTTTCCTGATCCCAGAATCTTAGAGCTGGAAGAAACCTCAGAAATCTCTTAGAAACCATTTAATCCAACCCATAGTTGAACAAGAATCTTTATCTACAGGGCCACATGATCCTACAGGATTCACTTGAACATCTCCAGTGATGGGTAACTCACTCTTTAACAAGGTAAGCTATTTCATTTTCAGATAAATGTAGTAGATAGAACACCAGGCTTGAAGTCAGGAAGATTCCTCTTCCTGAGTTTAAATTTGGCCTCAGACGCTTACTACCACTGTGACTCTGGACAAGTCATTTGACACTGTTTACCTCAGTTTCATCATCTGTAAAATGAGCTAGAGAAGGATATGGCAAACCACTCCAATATCTTTCCCCAAAATAATCCCTAATGGGGCCACAAAGAATCAGATATGACTAAAACAATAACAACGATCTTGGTCACCCTCTTCTAGATGGCCTCCGGCTTATCTCCTGCCTAAAATGGGATGCTCCAAAATAAACAATTTTCCATATGCATGTATTTCATGCAGAGTACACCAGGATTATCGTCTCCCTTATACTGGTCATTGTGCCTCTGTTAATGCAACCTAAGATCATACTATATTGTCCATGTTATGACATACAGCTAAATGATCAATCTATTGAAACAATATCAGTATATACATATATGCAGATATACATATACATTTGTATATAAAGGTATGTTTGTAGACATATGTAGATAGACACATTTATATATATATGTACATCTTACGTAGTGTAGATGGATAGGAAGCTGGGATCAGAATTAATATAGGGAGGATTGTGGGCTGACTTGTATTTGAGAAATTGCACCATAGTTTCAATAAGCCCAAGTTTCTCTTTTCTACCAAAGCTCATTTTTAAAATAGCAATATTCTTCCAATGATGATTTAGGGCTATGAATCATGGAACACCAGGATCTCAGAAAATGAAAATTAAAGGTGACCTAAAAGGCTATGAAAAGATACATAGTGGGTGTAAGTAAGCTGCAGTACAGTACCAACAATGACTAGTCCCCAAAGAGTGATGTCATAAACACTATCAAGGGCATGTGTGATTGGAAAAGGAGATACGCGGGGCTTGTATTAAAAGGAAGATAAACAAATGAACTGCTAGATTTCAAGATGAACAGATATACTGGAGGATTTGTGTCTACAGATATTAAAGTCTCAGAAGAAAAATCACCAGTACATTGAGCAGTCTTCTTTGGTCATTTTGTGAAATGTGGACAAGAATTACACAGGATCAAAGTAATAGATAGGTTGTGGAGAGAGTGCACACCCTGATGAATCATGGGTCCATTGAAGTATCTAGGTATAAAGTGGCATTGGCTTCTTTTGGTAATTATTGACTCATGTTGAGTGTGTAGTCCATGGAAATGCTAAGACACTTTTCATATGAATTATGGTCTAGTCATTCTCCCTTCCATTCTGTATACTGGTGTGGTTCTTTGATTTGTTTGCTTTTTAACCCTAATCAAAGCACTTTGAATTCAAGATCCTTCTAAGTCCTGTCTGTCATCTAACACATTAGCAGACCCTCCTCATTTTGTACCCTCTGCAAATGTAGTTTGCCACCAATGCCTTCACCCAAGGCACTGATAAAAATCCTGAAACTCAAAGGGCCAAGGAGAGACCTTTGTGGCAGTCTCCACATTTATATCAAAGTATTAATGATTAATCTTCAGTTCATGTCATTCAGCTGGTTCTAGGATCATTGATCTAAAGTCAAGAAACCTTAAAGATCATCTACACCAACTACCTCATTTTTATTGAGGAGGAAATTGATGTATAGAGATTTGATGTGACTTACCCAAGGTCCCAGGTAGTAATCTAGGGCAATCTAGGATTTGAAATCAAGTCCCATGACTCAAGTTTCAGTATTTCTAGGCTAATGCCCTACCATTGCTTTATTCTGGCTCCAAATTTGCACAAGTAGAAAGGAGCAGGATAGATTCTTTCCCATTCCAGGGCTCTTTCCTCTAAACCACACCTTCTCTAAGATAGTTTACCATGGCATGGTTGCTGTTCATACTATGACTTCTTGAAGTCACAAGTGAGAGGTAGGTGGCAGGTAGGCACCAAAGAAATAAAGTTGCCCTGAAAAGGGCTCAGCAAACTCTCACCCCAGAGGCACTAGTCTTCCCTGAATACCCCATACACCCCATATACCATCTTGGCAGTCTGACTAAACCAGGTTGATGGTAACCAACAAACCTTAAACCCATAAGTGATTTAGTGGAATGTCTACCCCAAGCATGTGAAGACTTCCCCTGGTAGAAGAGACAGAGGAGAACCAACAGCCATGAAGTAGGCACTGTGAAGCATTTAGGGATTGGTTAGACATGGAAAGCACCAACGTGCATCCCAAGCCATTGTCAGTCATCTTGACCCATATCTTGTCACTGGGCTTCAATGATGCTGGAAGAGAGAATGAAACTGACAACTGTACATTTCTGCCTTGCTTAAATCCAATCTATGCTCAAGTCAAAAGACATCCCTAGTGACATGATTTTGGTCATCTTTCAATATGAAGAACAACCACCAACCAACTTTCTCTAAACCACAAAGATAGCATAAGAAACTTTGTTAAGTTCTTGGATTGACATTCAAGCATTCTATGTCTAGAGCATACCTCTGCTCTACCAATTTAGTATCCCATAGCATAACTTTGGTCTGAACTCAGGACAACCTTATGATTACCCACACCTACTCAGTGTTATCCCTTTCAGCTTTAAAATTTCCCCTCTCATACCACATGAAATTCTGCTTTTGTTGCTCTTATGCAATTATACTATATTCTTTTGTACTCTATTTATTTGAATTGGGGTGTGGGTGTGTTTCTTAACCCTTTAGAACATTGCAAGCTACAGTCCAGGGCAGGAGCAGTATGTTATCTAAACTTTAAAATATCTACCCTTGTTACCAAGACTAGTGCCAACTATATTGTAGACTCTTGACAAATGTCTACCAAATTAAATTTAATTGAACAGAATGGTGTAGGGACCCCCAATTATCCCCTTTGAGAATCTTCAGCAAAGGAAAGTTCTTTTATTTGAGACTTTTAAAGTTTTTATAGTATAAGAGGAAGATCATGCCAATTTTAAATTAGTCACACAGTATACAAATTGGTCGTTTTCATACAACTAACACAAAAATACTATCACTTGTTAGGTAGCCATGTATCCCAATTTTATCACAACTCTACTACCTAAAAAGAAATAAACAGAATTTTAGTGATAGCTTGGTATCATTTGTATAGCTCTTTAAGGTTTATAAGGCACTTTTTAGCCATTATCTTATTTGATCCTGACAATCATCTCCTAGAGTAAATAATATTAGTATACCATTTAACAGATGAAGAAACCAAGTCTGCGAGAAGTCAAGTAACTTACCAAGAATCATATGGCTAGTAAGTGTCTGAAGTAGGACCCCATATCTTCTTAATTCATGTATGTGTGCATGTATATATAAATATATGCATAAATATATATAATATAAAACACAATAACCCTTAGAGGTAGATGCTATTATTTTCCCCATTTTCAAACTAAGGAAGACAGCAATTAAATGACTTACCAGGGTCACCCAGTAAGTATCTGAGGCCCAAACTGGATTTACATCTTTTGTGCTCTTTCTAGGGCAGCTAGGTGGTGCAATAGATAGAACACTGGGCTTAGAATCAGGAAGATTCATCTTCATGAGTTTAAATCCAGTCTCAGACACTTACTGACTGTGTGACCCTGGGCAAGACACTTAACTCTATTTGCCTGTTAAATAAGTAAGAGAAGGTATCTTTGCCCCAAATGGGAATAAGAAGAGTCAGGCACAACTGAATAAGTGATCTCTTTTCTGTACCATTTAGCTGCCTCATAGAAAGACAAACATTGATCACTGTGCAAATAATTATGAAGTTTGCCTTGTTCTTCATATGTTCTGCAAGCCAGATCCTCAGTTCTTCCTCATTAGTAGTTTTTGTGGCCCCCTTATCTGGATAGTTTTATGCATAACTACCATTTTTCATCTTATCTTAGTCCCTTGGCAGTCACACACAAACTTTTTTCTCCCTCTTCATCAGTTTTCCTCTCTTTCTTCTCTTCTTCTCTCCCTTCTTTTCCTCTTTATCTTCATTTCATTTTATGCAATTCCTCCTGAGTCTTTGGCTCCTAGTAAAAGCCAAGTTATCTCCTAGCTAAATAAAGCCTGCTCACATCTCCCCGATTTCCAGGCCAGTGTCAACAGCTGCACCATTCTCCCATGATGGATGTTGGATTGCTCCAAGAAATGAGGACATGATAAAAGAGCAGTGGTCTTGGAACAAGAGGTACTGGGTTCTTATTCCATCTCTGCCACTTGTAATTTAGTAAATTATAAAGCCTTATAATTCTTGGCAAATCACCTCAACTCTTTATATCTCCATTCCATCTTGATAAAATGGAGATAGTAATTACAGCCTCTCAGGGCTGTTTTGAGGATGAAAACTGTAAAAGTACTTTGAAAATTGCAAAAAGCTGTAAAATCCCTGTTCTTTGATCATCACCATTATTATTAATATTGCTACTATTAAGGTCCCATATATTTTCAGGCTAGGCAGCCATAAGTCCAACTATAGATACTTAGGCAAGCCAGTTTAAGTAGCATCCCACTCCTCCCTCAACATAATCTCAGAAGTCATCTTTCTGGGAGCATTTCACTGTCCCTTTTCTTCCAGGGAAAGCACAGAACCTCAGAGTTGGCAGACACCTTGACAGCCATCTAGTCTAACTCATGCAAGGAAAAGCATTTCTACTATAATATATCTGTTAAGTGGTTATTCTGCTATTGCTTCAAAATCTCAAAGAAGGGGAACTGTACCATGCCTAGAATCAGCTTTTCTCACACTGGGCAGCACTAATTATTAGGATGTTTTCTCTAGATATCAGGCTTAAATTGGCCTCTTTTCTATCTTCCACCCTTTCTTCCTCGTTCCACTCCCTTGGGCCAAGCAGAACAAGACTAATTCTCCTTCCACACAAAAAATCTACCTGAAGGCATCAATCATGCAATTCCCTGGCCCCTACCCATGTGCTTTCTCCTCCAAGCTAAGGGTCCCTTGCTTCTTCAATCTTTGTTCTAGCCTATGGAGACATTTTTAGAGCTTGATTTTATCCTTCAGCATCTTAGGTATTTCTTCCAGTTATTCATGATTTGAAAAGTTTACAACCCATCTGATGAACAACACAAGTAAACATTTTTGGACAAAGACTATAATATTTTTCTTTTCTTCTGAATATACCACATAATTTGTGCCAGAATTGATCTTAGATGTCATCTAGTGTAAACTTTCATTTGTTGTTGTTGTTCAGTTATTTTTCAGTCATGTCCAACTCTTCATGCCCTCATTTAAGTACTAGTTTACCATTTCCTTCTCTAGCTCATTTTACATATAAGGAAACTGAGGCAAATAGGACTCGCCCAGGATTATTCAGCTAGCAAGTGTCTGAGGCCAGATCTGAAGTCAGATCTTTCTGGCTCCTTCTATCTATTGCACCATCTACTGCCTCTACCCTTCCAGAGATAAGGAAAGTGAGATCCATGGAGGTTACATAACTTACCCAAAGTCTGGTACTTATAGATATCTTCCTTCAAGTTGACAATGATCCATTAATCTTAAAGTCTCCTAGATTTCTTGAGTCTGGTAATTTACCATACTGCCCTTTCATTTAGCCCTCACCTTTCTTTCTTATATACACAGATATTAGGAAAGACTTTATCAAATGCTTTGATGAAATCTAAGTATACAATATATATGGCATTCCCTTGATCTACCTATTAAAAAGGGGGGAAATATTAATTGAGCATGGATAGTTCTTGAGAAACCTATACTAGCTGTTGGTGAGCACCAGGTCATTTCCTAAAAACTCATAAATTATTATTTTTAATTATTTTTATTTATTTTGTTAAATATTTTCCAATTATATATAAACAATTTTTAACATTCATTTTTTTAAAATCTTGAATTCCACATTCTCTCCCTCTCTCCCACTCCTCCCCCCTCTTTGAGAAGACAATTTGATACAAATTATATATGTTAAGTCATGAAAAACATATTTCCATATTAACCATGTTGCAAAAGAAAACACAAACAAAATGAAATAATAAAAATAAAGTTTAAATGTATGCTTCATTCTACATTTTTAGATCATCAGCTCTTCTCTGGAGGTAGATAACATCTTTTATTATGGGTCCTTTTGAATTGCCTTAAATGGTTTTTTTAAATGATACATTCTAGAACTTTGCCAAGGTCAAGGTTAAACTCATGTCTATAATTTGAAAATTCTGTCATCTTCCCTTTAATGAAAAACTGGCCAACATTTTCCTTTCTCTGCTCCTCTGGCATCTCTAATTTACTAAGTACAGTTCAGCAATAATACTGACAAGTTCTTTCAGTTCTATAAGGCATGATTCACTCAGCTCTCTAAACTTGAACTCATTGAGGCTAGGTATGCTCTCACCATTTCTTCGCTTGGGTTTCAGATCTCTCTTATCCATCTCTATTCAGTGCTTTCCAGTCCAAAGATTTTTATCCTTGATAGAGAAAACAGAGCTAAAACAAGAAATGAGTCACTATCTTCTCTCCATTACCCCTTACCCTCATCCTATTCCCTCTGAGCAATAGGGTTAGCCCTTCTTTGATCTTTCTTTCATAACCAACCATAACAACAAGAAAAAATCCCTTTTGTTATCCATAACATATTTCACCAGCCTCAGCTCTTTCTGTGCTTTAGTTCTCCTAACTATTCTTGCAAAACTATGCCACTGTTTGGAGTTCATCCTTACTTACCTGTGTCTGCTTTCATCTTCTCTTTATGTCTTTTGAAAATAGAAATTGTTTAGTGGGTTTTCTTTATATCCACCGTGGTCTCTTTAGACAACTTCTCCATTGCTTCCTTATGGAAGCCCTTTGTGTTTATGTAGTCAGAATGTCATTCTTGAATTCATCTCATTCCTCTTATAAGGAAATCCCCTGTAGAATTTTAGACTACCAGATCCCAACAGTCATTACATCAATTAATAAGCTTTTATTAAGCCTCTACTATTTGTCAAACACTGCTGGGTGCTAAGAAATCAGAGACAATAAGGAAACCAACCATAATTTTTCAGAGCTAGTATTCTAATGAGGGAAAACAAAATGTGTGTGTGACATGTGTCTGTGTGTGTATGAATAGTCTGATCTCTCCTTTCTCTGAACTCTGGCATCTGCTCTCCCAAAATCTAGGTAATTTATAAGATATTTTTCTTCCTTATCTATTATAGATTTTAATATGGAATGCTTATTTCTACCCAAAGGTCCCATTTTTTCTTCTTTGGAAGCCAGTTTTTCCTTATTGACAAAATTATACCCTAAATAGTAGTTTCCTTTGTTGTTGTTTTTACCCTTTTAAAGAATAGTCAGACTTAAATTGCATCCATTTCTCTGCTTTGGGCAGCTGTAGAGCTCCATTAGATTCCCAAAAAATTGAAGTGAGCCTTTCTTTCCTCTCCCACCCCAATCACAGCTACATTCCACTTCCATGACAGCTTTGTGATCTATTTTCCAAACTCATCTTTTCCCTCCTACTGACCATTCCCCTCTGACCCTAGTCTATAGACTGACCTCTTAGCCCTGACCACCAGGCTGACCTTATGACCCTGGACACTGGCTAACCCTCTGACCCTGGACAGCAAACTGACCCTTTGAGCCACTCAAGTCATCTCACTGACATTTGTAATATTAATCATAAAGAGAATTGAGTGAGAATAGGGCGGAACTATCCATGGTATCTATAGTTGCTGAAGAGTCAGTCTAGAGCCCACATTAAATCTTCAGTGGGGGAAGGACCATCTTCCTATATGTGGAAAGGATGGCCTGTCTCATGGTCTGCCCTGAGACGGCTTTGTACTTTACAAAAGAAGACAGGTTGGGGCACTGGTAGTTAATCACTACCTTTCAAGTTAACCCTTTCTTTGATTTAAAATTTCGTGAGACATTATTTAGACACACAGAACCAAAGCTGTCAAGAAAGGGAAGAACAGGGAACATCTGCCCTTTGTAAAACAGAATAACTGCTGCATATATCTTAATTTTACAAATGTTGCTTGCAAAAGTTGCTGGCATGGCCTTTAGGAGTCAGGGAGGAAATGCTCTATATAGGAACATGGTACATATACATGATCACAGTAGCAGTTTTGCCCCCTCCCTGGACCTTTGGGCATTTCCTCTAGTAAGGACTGGAAAACATTTAGGCAAGAAGACCCCAATGAGGAAAACTGATATGCTTAGGAAAGAGCATCTGACCCCCATCCTCTTTCATCAACTCAATGCCCAGGCTGTGTCATTTACACAAGGAAAGGATTCTTTATATATATATATATATATATATATATATTTTACCAATTACATGTAGTAAATTTCCACAAAAGTTTTCCCAAGTTATAAAGTAGAAATTCCTCCCTCCCTTCCTTTTCCATTCCCAGTGCTGGCAGGGAATTAAATCTGGGTTATACATGTATTATTATACAAAACATATTTCCATATTGTTCATTTTTGCAAGTGAGTAATTAAAGAGGATTCTTGCTCATATTTCAGAATCATCCAAGAGACACACTAGTGATAGCAGAGTAGTGGATACTAGTTTTGGCTGGAGTTGGAGGATTTGTTTTCAAATATTGAAAAGTCATCTGAGTTCTCTAGGATTCACTTTTTTCTTATCTATAAAATAATGGGATTGGAATAGATCAGGAGTTGTTAACCTGAAATCCATGAATTTGGTTTTTTAAAAATATGTATTTATAACTGAATTTTTGTTTGATTTATTTCCTTTGTAATCCAATGTGTTTTATTTTATGCCTTTAAAAATATAATTCTGAGGAGGAATCCATAGACTTCACCAAATTGCCAAAGACTCCAAAATGCACAAAAATGGCTCACAATTCCTGGTCTAGATCATTTCCTTTCTGGCTGGTATGACCACTTTTTGCCTTGGCAACAACTAGATTTTAGGATCCCCACTCTGCTTCTACCAGGAAAAATGGGCTTCCTGTACAATCCATAGTGAGAAGTTTCTGAAATAGTCCAATGAGGATGGACCTGACTCAAGGGTAGGAAAGTCTTCTGAAAACAACAGAAACCAAATAAACATCCAATCCCTGAGATGTCATTGAAGGCCTGCAGTTGTGAAGGAGAAAATGCCTGGTATCATATAATGTGTGCCCAGACATTCTCTAGCATCTTTGGTAATCTCCTAATGAGGATTTTGTTCTGATATTGATGACATTTTTCTCTAAAAGAAGTAAAAATCCCCATCTCTTCCCTCCCTCCAACTCATGAGGGCCTTGTCCTGACAATGATGCCTCCTTAACACGGTGTGAAATTCCTCTGATTAGTTAACTCCTTATACAATATGAATTCCTTGCCTGGGTAATTGCTGGTCCATTGCTGTGGACTGAACTACTATCTAGCCAACAAAACAAAATAAAAACAATATTCATACCCACACTCATAAATAGTTGAGACAAATTTCCTTTTTTGATGGTTTCTAATTCCAGGGACCTCTACAGTTCCCTATGTTATTACCTTAAATTGGAAGTGAAAAGCACTATAGAGTTGATGCCTCTTACCTACAAATGCACAGTATACATAATGCACCATTTCATTGAAAAGCAAGGTTCATTTTTATTTCTTCTCATTGTCACTCTTTTTTTGTTCCTCAGCTCTGGCTCCTGCTTGATCTAGAAATGTTTTTGATTGGTTTCAGGAAATCCTCTGGTTACACATGTGCAGTGATGCAAAATATATTTTCATATTAGTCATGTTATGAAGGAAAACACAGAACAAATTACTGAGAATAGCTAAATTATTCACAACTGACCGTTGTATAATGCTACTCTTACTGTGTACAATGTTCTCTTGATTCCACTCACTTCACTTTGCATCAGTTCATGTAAAATTTTCTAGGTTTTTCTGAAAGCAACTTGCTTGTTATTGTGTATGGGGTGCTCAGGGAGAAGTAATATCTCTGGTATGGAGGGCTTGTCGTGCCCTCCTAGGGCAGCTCTCCAGCCTCAGACCCTCACCTGACACCCAGTTCTCACTTGTGGCTCCCAGTAGCTGCTAGCATGCGGCAGCGGCCACACCCCAGCTTTGACAGGCAGGATAAACCTTGTGAGGGTAGCCATCGGGTCGTAGACCCCTGGTGAACCAGGGCTTTGCTCACCCAGCATGTGAAGACTGCTGCGGCTGAACAGATGGAAGAAACCAATAAGAAGGTTCGACAGCTGAGAGGGCGACACAGCAAAGCACTGTGGAGTGCTCAGGGCGTGATGGAGCACAAAAGACAACACGGCCATCCAATGCAGCTGAGGAAGTCTCCAGGTGTAATGACTTTTCGTGCCACTGGACCCAGGCTTCCAACGCCGAGAGAGTGGGACTGTCTCTGTGCATTGGCTTTTCCACTTAAATCTTCATGCACAGGTGTCTTTGTGCAAAGCACAAAGACAATCGTCATCCTCGGTTACCGAGAGACTACTACTAATACTAATACTATAATAATATTTCATCACAATCATATACCACAACTTTTTCCGCCATTCCCCAGTTAATGGATATCTCTTTGATTTCTAATACTTTGCCACCACAAAAAGAGCTGCTATAAATATTTTTCTACATATAGATTCTTTTCTTTTTAAACAAAATTTCCATGGGATACAGATCTGTTGGTGATATTGCTGGGTTAAAGGGTAGATACAGTTTTATATAGCTCTTGGGCATAGTTCCAATTTTGAATACCTTTCTTTTTTACAAGATTCCTTGGGACAAAGGTTTCCATTGAGAGGGCCATATGGTTGCATAGACTTCCCTTAGGGAACCAAGTCAACATCTGTCCCACCTCACAGTCCTTGTTCTCCCCAACTTCCTTTTAAAAGCCAGATCCCAAGGATGGAGTCCAGGTAATTGAACTGTTGAAGGATAAAAAATATTTGGCTAGATGATAGTTTGGTCCACATCAATGAACCAACAATTACCCAGGCAAGGAATTCATATTGTATTAAAGAGTTAACTAATCAGGGGAATTTCATACTGTGTTAAGGAGGCATCTCTGTCAGGACAAACCCTCATGAGTTGGAGGGAGGGAAGAGATGGAGATTTTGACTTCTTTTAGAGGAAAATGTTATCAATGTGAGAATAAAATCCTCATTAAGAGATGACCAAAGATTCCAGAGGATGTCTAGGCACACAGTATATGATACCAGGCATTTTCTTCTCCACAATGCAGGCCCTCAATGCCATTCACATTTTGGTGTGGGAGGAATAATGTCTGTCATATAGTTAATGTTATTGATCTAAATATTTGCAAGGGAGGTAAGGGTCATTTTCCCATTGATCTAGAGACCTGGATTTGAGACAGATTTGGATGTTATCAGAGGAGATTCTGGATGAAGACATTAACCAGAAAATCTCCAAAGTAAACCTATATAAAATCAGGTCTTCAATCTGGGACCATGGATGACATACAAATGCCAGATCTTCTATTCTTAATGAAAATTTCTTATTTTTCTACACTTTGCCTCTTTTCTAGTCTTGGTTCCAAGAAAGCTTCTCTCATCTCTCTACATAGACTGGGGAAGTCACAAGCCTATTAGCCCCAACCCAGTATGTACTTACTCTCCTGGCTAACAAATCCCATCACGAACAGATGGCCAACATAGAGCTTATCCAACAAGTGTTCAAGCCCCATCTGAATGCCCGGGGGGCTCTTAGAGAATAAAAACTAATTTTGGCAGATCTCTTCTTGCTGAAAAATGCTATGTCTCTATGATCAACCTGAGCTGGTCAAAGAAGGGAACTTAGAAACCAAATCATCTCAGATAATTCCATCTTTTTTATATACTATGAAATTGGGATGCAGGGAAAGAAAATGGCCTTTCTCAATTTCACAAAGAAAGTCAGGGTCAGAGTCAGGCCTAGAGTCCAGATGGCTCTCAGGCCCAAAATATCCATTACTTGTAATTATCTGCTATGATCTTAAGCAATGTGAGAACTATTTTTCATATACTATATTAATCCATATATACATATATATATATATATATATATATATATATATTAGGGAGGATTACTGTGTATTCCTGTGTCTGGGATCTGGGTCAGAGATACTATATAGTCTGGTGCTTTTTGTATTTTCTTTATCCTTGAGAATACTGAGGAATATCTTCATTTTGAAAAGAATTTGGCTAGTAAATGAAATAAAGAAGAGTTCTTTTCTTGCTTCTGTGACCTGTCCACCTGTGGGAATAGGGAAGGTTAGATAGGATCATGGACCAGCTCTTAATTAGCTATCACCAATTAAAGATGTCTTGGGATGGTAAAGGAAGGGGCTGAATAATGAGCTCCTAAAAACCTATTTATTAAGCCACCTGATGATCCAACTCAGGTAGTCCCTGGTCCTGAGGGAGCTATGAAGACCTATATCACTTTATCAGTTATGAGACTGGCCTAAACAATAAACCTGATATAATCAATAAACTTATTTCATTACGCCAAAATCAGTCTCTCAATATAATTTTAATCATAATAGTTGTTGGAAGTTGGTACTATAGTAATTCATGGTAAAGTAGATAAAAAGTAGTGAAAGATTCCTCCATCATACACAAACTCATTCCCAGTTGATCCTAGTTGGGCAGCCAGGTAAGGAAGTGCGAGGCCTGGATTCAAAAAGACCTGAGTTCATATCTGGTCTGAGATACTTCCCAGCTGTCACTTCATTTCTGTTTGCCTCCGTTTCCTCATCTGTAAAATGGGGGATAACTAGAGCACCCATCTCCCAGGGTTGCTTAAAAAGCACTTAACACAATGCCAGGGGCAGCTAGTTAGCACAGTCAATAAAGCACCAGGTCTGGAATCAGGAAGACTCATCTTCTTAACTTCAAATCTAACCTCAGACACTTATTAGCTGAGTGACCCAGGGCAAGTCACTTAATCCTATTTGCCTGAATTTCTTCATCTATAAAATTAAGGAAATGGAAAACCACTTCCGTGACTGCCAGAAAACCCCAAATGGGGTCACGCAGAGTCAGGCGTGATTGAAAAAATGTCTTAACAACAAAATATGTACAACACCCAGCATATAAGAGTTGCTATACAACTGCTAGCTATTATTATCCTAAGAGATCAGACCAAATACAATTTCAGACAAGAGAAAGGCTGGACAAATCACCCTGGTGATCCATTCATCTGTCTGTCCCTTCAGATAAATAGTGTACAGACTTGGGTGAACCATACCTGACCACCAGTCCATCTATCTTCCATCCATCCTTAACTCTCTACTGGAGCATACAAACTGAGAGTACCACAGACAGGCATTCCCTGTATAGTCTTCTCCAGGGACTTCTCACTCCTAATGAAACACTTCATAATTCCATTTGTAGTCACATTTGCTGAAGTCAGGCACAGACACAGATACAGCTGAAGCATGACTGGGGGAGAGGCAGGGAAATAGGGATGGACACTCATTCTAGCAAGAAGACAGAGCACATCTGGTCAAACTCCTGTGTCTTGCTTCCTTGTAGGCATTACTGTGAGACTAGCTAAGTCCATCCATGTCTGTGTTCTGCAGCCTGGGCAAGTGTCTGCCAATCTCCATTTGTTCTCACTCTTACAGTATGACACAATGGTTCAAGACTTTGTGTAAGATGGAGCAAATAATTTGCTTTTTCTGATTTTGAATTTTTTCCTCCTATTTAGTCAATAATCAACAAACTTACTAAGAATTGACTATTTGCAGCTAGGTGGCACAGTGGATAATGTGCTGGGCCTGGAGTCATGAAGACTCATTTTCCTGAATTCAAATCTAGCCTCAGATACTTCCTAGCTGGGTAACCCAAGGCAAGTCACTAAACCCCATTTGCCTCAGTTTCCCTATCTGTAAACTGAGCTGGAAAAGGAAATGGCAAACCACTCCAGTATCCTGCCAAGATAATCTCAAATTGGGTCACAGAGACAGATACAACTGAAAAATTGACTGAAGACAACAATTTTAGTGAGAAAGTACTAACAATTTGAAAAAGGGATGGAAAAAGCCTCCTATAAGAGGTAGAATTCCTGTTGAGTCTTGAAGGAAACCAGAAGTCTGAGTAAAGAAAGACAGATCCCCCAGGCAAAAGCATGGTATCTGAAGAGGATGTACAAGAAATAGCAAGAAGGCCAATGCTACTAGATCAGAATTTGAGGAGAGTATGAGAAGATTGGAAAGGCAGGAAGGGGCCAAGTGTAAAGGGCTTTGAAAGTAAAACAGAGGATTTTTTATTTGATCCTAGAAGTAATAGCAGATCACTAGGGTTCATTGAATTAAAAAAAAACATAAAAAGATTATTTTGGCCACTGAATAGAGAATAGAATTGAGTGGAGTGGCACAGAGACTAAAACAGGGGGGAAAGGGGTGAGGGAAGTCACCAGAAAGCTATCACAACAGTCTAAGTGTGAGGTGCTGGTGGCCTTTGCCTAGATGGCAGTTGTTGAAGAAAAAGAGAAAGGAATATGTTCCCTAATATCCCTCCTAGAAATATTTTGCATTTCCATGTCTTCAGCCTCCACTTCAATTCTCCTCATCATTGTGAAGGTGATCTTGAGTCCTCAGTGGCTGCAAAAGAGAAGCACAAGCTCAGGCAGGTCCTACCAGAGCTTCAAGAAGGGGTCAAATGGCAGGCTGCTTTCAGTCATTCTATGTTCACAGGGGCAATTAATTGGTCAGCCATAGCTTCTATTAAAGATCATTTTACTAAGTCAGGTTGACAAGCATTTATTGAGTTCCTACTAAGTATCAAACACTATGCTAACTAAGCACTGGGGATGCACAAAAACAGCAAAAATCAGTCCCTATTCTCAAAGAGCCAATTGGGGAGACAACAGGTAAACAACTATACAAAAATAGAGAGAGAAGATAGATTTGGAGACACTAGCCTTAAGAGGAATGAAGGACAGACAGTGAAAAAGATGGGAGGCAGGAGAGATAGAGCATTCTGTGAGAGGAAGAAGACTAATGTCACTAGACTACAGAGTATATGGTGGGGAGTAAGATGTACTGAAGGAGACCATTGCATGAGGGTGGGTAACATGGTTTTTTCTTTGCTTTGGGAAGTTCACTTTGATGGCTAAGTGGAGGACAGACCAAAGTGGGAAGAGATTTAAGACAGGGATACCAATCAGCAGGCTCATCATCTCACCCCTGGATTATTATTATAGCCAATCAGTAGCAATAATCCAGGAGTAAGGTGATGAGGACCTGAGGTGGCTATCAGAAATGATAAAGGGCATACACTGAGATGTTATGAAGGTAAAATTAACAAGATTTACCAACTGATTAGTTAGGGAGGGGAGGAGATAAGTGAGAGTGAAGAGTCAAGGATGCCTTCTATATTGTGTATCTGGAAGGATTGTGTTATCCTCCACAATAAGAGGCAAATGAGGAAGATGGGAGGTTGAAAGGAAAAGATGACAAATTCTTGTTTAGGAATGGTGAGTTTAAGGGGTCTATGGTACATCTATTTCAGATGTCTAATGGATAAATAGTGGGAGATGGCAGCCTGGGTGTCAGAAGAAAAGTTAAGGCCAGATAAATTGATCTGAGATGCATCTGCAGAAAGATGAAAATTGATCTATGGGAGTTGATGAGATCATTAAGCAAAAATACTATAAAATAGAAGGAGAACAGAAAAGAAGCCAGGACAGAATCTCACAGAGGAATTCTTATCTGAAGATGATAACTGAAGATCAGACAACTCCTTCCCCATCATAATTGACTCTGACACCAGTGGGGGTGGATGATGAAGGCAGAAGGTCATCAGAACAACCTATGCTCAGTCAACTCTTTCAAGAGAAGTTCCCTTTCCTGTTGTATGAAAAATCTCAATAACCTACACAAGATAGGAACATTGCAGTCATGCAGCATTATTACCTAATCCAACCTGAAACAGAATCCTAGACACTCTGTTCCATGGACTTAGGTCAGACAATAGAGGTCTCTAGTGGCACAAACCAGCCTATCAGGAAAGACCTCAAAATACTGGGGAAATAAGAAATGGAAAAAAAAAAAGGGAAGCAGTGCTGTAGGAATCTGAAAGACTCCTGTCAAACAATGAAGCTGTTAATCTGAACTGCCTTAGGTCAGGTCATGACCCTGCATTTCAATGAGAGGAGGCTTTGTGATAAACCACATCTGGCCACATCTGTGCACTTCTTTCAATCCCTGACCATCCTTGCCAGTAAAGACAGGTCACTACCACCAGCCCTAATACTTCTTTCAAAAACTTGACTCTTTCATTTGTATAGTTGGTACCTGCAGATTTAAATGTCACCCCTGTTACAGCATCTCATTAATCTGCTTTATACATCAACATCACTTCTGAACCCTTGGTCCCCTGGCTTAGCTTTGTAGTTCTGTAGTTCCTGGCTCCTGTCCCCCACTTCCTGCTTATAATCACATATCTGAATCTCTCAGTTTCAAGAGTTCCCAGCAGCAAGGCAGTTGCCATGGATACCAAAAGACTTTAAAATCTGAATCCTGTTGATTTCTCCCCTCCTGCTGACAGTCTCAGGAAGCCATCATGCTTACCTGGGGGCCAGAGGGAGGTGACAACAGGAGGTTCTCCTGGTCCTTACTGTCATCCACTGTTCATCCATCTTGCCAGAAGGTTAAAAAGTAGGGAAAGAAGAAGCAAACATATGTGGTAGGTATCCCTAGAAAAAATTCCCCCATCAGTGAGGGGTAGGGGCAGAAGAGCAAGGTCAGAAGAAGGGACACAAAATCCATAAAGACCTCGCACTAACCATTGTATCTCATTTCCCAACCTCAGCTAGAAAAGTGGCCACATTGTTGACATCTCAGAATTGTCCTCATAGGAAAGAGAGCTTCACTCATAGACTAGAGTTGAGATGTTCCCAATCTTCTTTTCCTGTGTGCTGAGTTCTCAGAGCACATGATCAGCTGAAAATCAGGAACCTGAATGACTAGAATACTTCTCTTCCTTGCCCAAACTTAAATTTTTAGTCCATTTCCCAGATGAAAAAAACTAATATTTTGTCTAAGTCTCCAGACTGCTGAATATCCAGAATTGTCTAACCAGCCATTCAGCGAATGAAACAGTAGTTATTATTGCTACCTCTTCAATCAATTAACATTGATTGTACAGTACCAGATACTGTGCAAAACTCAAGGGGCAGGAGGGTAGATGCAAAAAGAGACAAAAACAGTTCCTCACAATTTATTGGAAGAAACAAAATGCAAACAAATACATACAGAGTAAGCTCCATGTGAGATATATAGGAAGCAATTAACAGAGGGAAGGCACTGGAATTAAGAAGGATTAGGGAAGCTTTCTAGTTAAAGATGGTACTATATTTTACTTGAGACTTAAAAGAAGCCAGGGAAGTCAATTAGGCAGGACTGAAAAAGAGCATTCCAGACATGAGGCACAGTCAGAGAAAAGACCCAGAGTCAAGAGATAGAGTGTCTTGTTTGTAGAACAGTCAGGAAACCAATCACTGGACTTAAGTGACATGTCAGGGAAGCAAGGTTAAGAAGATTAGAAAGGCAGAACAAGGGGCCTATGTTTTGCAGTTTTGAATACCAAACAACATTTTGTTTCTAATCCTAGGGAACATAGGATGCCACTGGAATTTATTAAGTAGGCAGTAGAGGGAGAGATAGGATTGGCATGGTTGGACTTTAGGAAAACCGTTTCAATGGCTGAGTGAGGATGAATTGGAAGGGGTTAAAGCAGTGTAATGTTTGGAGGAGAGATGGGGGGAAAGTCTGCAGCAAATGCTGAAGAAGCAAGGACTCCAGAACTGTCAATCAAGGTGGGCATTCTATTTGGAATGGAGACTGGGGAAGGACAGTTAAAGAAGGAACAGACAAGCTGAAAAACTTGGTCTCTTGCCCTTGGGACAGAAAGGAGGGAGGACAGAAAAGTCCTGATCTCTGGTTTCTCCCTATAATATGCCAGTTGACTGAATCTTCCAACCTGTTGGCCATTTTCCCAAATCTGAACTCTATTCTACCATCCTCCAATTTAGGAATTGTTTTAGGATTAGGGAAACCCCAAACCCTCTCCCCTCAACTTCTTTACCTTTCCCCTTCTCCTAAATAAACCCCCTTACTTAAACTTAGAAAAGAGATAGAGTGCTTTGTTTGATATACCAAGATATTTTGAGCTAACATCAGTGCTACCAACAGAAGAATCAACTAAGGAGGGAAGAGAGGAGGGAGGAGGGGGGGGTGGAGCAAAGAGGTAGGAGGGAAGAGATTGGACAGATCTGATCTTGAAATTATCATCTCCCTCTTAAAATAATCCCCTAATACAATTTGGCACCCTGAACAGACTGTATCCACAAACTATAGAGAGGAAACCAAAAGAGAAAAGATGCTCAAACAAATAGTATGGGGGATGATGGTTTTAGCAATAATTGCAGACTATTGGGTATACAATATATTATATAGTACTGTGACCACTATACTATTAGAAACTATGGGGTACATAACAAATACCACCACTTTTATAATGAACATACCATTTCAAAAAGATACTATCCTATGGCAAGTACTAACTCAGGCTTACATTTTTACCATGGCTGCAATACAGACTCTCACATGAAAAAAATTTATACATTTTTAGTTCCAAGGACAATGGCACAAATCATGGTAGTTGACACCAATTTGGAAGTACTGATGAAAAACATATTTGAAGAATTTTTAAAGACAAATGGGTTAGATCAGATCAAAGATAAGGGAAATGGACAGGCAGACAATGTAACAAAGGATAAGAAAAGAATGCCAAGAAAAACAAGTTGGGTGCACAGGGAAATGACACTAATGCAAACAAAGAAGCTGAGAAAATTTTTCCTTTAAAAGACATTACTAAGATCTCAGACTCAGCAGGAGTGTTATACTCCAAAGTCCATAAACAATTCATAACAGAATTGGATTCTATAAAGAAAAGATTCCCAAAATTTATCTCAGAGCCTCACAGATCACACAAGGAACATTTTCTATCTTTGAACCCAGTTTTGATGATATGGAGATCCTTTGGCAGAATTATTTAGCCCCCATGAACACCGCCAATTCTTAGACAAAACGAGATCTAAGAGCACCCTGAGGAGCTGGCCAACTGAGGAGCAAGGAGAGGATTTTGACTTCTCTAACCCTGTAGGCATGACCTATCTGAGGAAATGCAGAGAGGATTTGCTCCAGGCAAACAAGATGTGTTGCTCCAAGCCAAATGCTTGGGGTAAATTTGACAAAATGGTCCAAGAAAAGAGCAATCATCCAGCCACATTCATTGACTGCCTTTCTGAGACTGCAGAGGCTATCATGGGAATAGAGAAGGATTCTGAAGAGTCTACAGCCCATGTTAGAAGGCAATTTTTATGAGGGTGCACACCACACCTTAGGAATTTCTTCAAGAACTACTTTCCCAAATATGATTTTTGAATCTGTCAGAGCTTTGAGACTCTGCATTGTATCTTTTTGACAGTCACACAGAGCAGAATAGACAGGTATCAGAATTAAAACAAAAATTACAGGATACAGAGCAAAATCTAAAGGAAAAAGAGATTCAAGAAATTAAAAATCTTAACATGGTCAAAACATACACAAAACCTCCATATCAGCAAAGGAAAGTACAAAGGGGGGGAAGACAATGATTTTTCTGTCACAAAACTGGACACCTAATAAAAGACTCTTCTCAAAAAGAAGTATGAAATTAACAATAAGAACACACAAGGAAAACATTATAAGCAGCAGAAAAATACCTGCTGCAAACACTGCACTTTAAGATCAAATCAGGAAGCATCAAACCTTCAGGAAATGTGTGCAGCTATAAATGCAGGGACTAAGCCCAAACATGCAGATATTGTAAGAAGGGACTTATGAAACCAAAACTATAATGTATTTAGTTTGGTGCATGGAGATAGAGAGGTGCAAAATAGTAAGAGACAGGGTGGTATAAAACAAAAGAGAAAACAGAAAAGGGACAATGTACAGGTGATGCAGAAAATTAAGTCTGTGAGTACTGAGAAGAGCAAACCAAGCAAAATATCAAGTGAAAGGCAGAGACAAGTGAAGGAACTAGATGAATAAATTAAAAATATCATTACTCAGATACAAATTGAAATAGGAGACTTAGAGAGAAACTGTATAGTAACCACTCATGAAAAAAGTAGAAAACAAACAAATTGAAACATACTTGGAAAACTTTTTTTTCAGTGCAGATTGGGGATAGGAATTGAATTTTGTACAAGACAAAGTCATGAAAATTGATATAAACCTAAAAAGCTGGTGAAAGACACTGTGAAACAAAATTTCAATTCCCTGCAGCAAAAAAAAAACTGTAGCAAAAAATCAAAGTACAAGGTTACTATTATAAATGAGGTTAATGGAGCTGTAAAAGATTTTAAAACACTCACAGATAAAATTATAAACCCACATGAACAAGTTAATCCTTCAAGTAGCTATGTGGTACAGATTTCCTTTTAAAAAATCTAGTTTGAACACAGAGGCTGAAATTTTTCATCCTACAGTGACTAATTTAGAAATTACAAATTTTAATGAAAATGAAACTGAAGTTACATTTGAAAATAATAATCATATTCAAAGTAATGGAAGTGGAGTAGCAGTTAAATTTGAAAAGATAAATAGAATGCAAAACTTAGCAACTGATAGAACAGCCAAGGATTCAAATGACAGTCATGAAACCAACATTCTAAATGGTTAGGGGAGGTCTGATCATGAAGGAATATATCATATTAACCATAGCTATGATTTAAATTAATTTTCCAATGAAGTAAAAGATATAATACAATCAAACTTAGATGAAGATCACATAGGAAATTATTTAAGTCAAGAAGATTTAACTGGTTCAACCATACAAATAGCAGAGCAGTGCAAAGTGATTCACTAACAATAAATTCCATATGTACACAGAAACCAGAACCATATATATGGATTAAAGTAGGAAAGAAAAAAATACAAAGCTCTCATGGACATTGGTGCTTCAAAATCTGTCCTAAAGACATGTCCAGGGGATACCAATATAGGGGGTATGGTTTCTGTAGCTGGAGTTATGGGACAAATACAACAGGTCCCTGAGCTCAAAAGCACAATGGTCAAATTGGGTCCTCTCACCATAGACCATATATTTCTATTGATTCCCTCATGTCCAGATAACCTTTTAGAATGGGATTTGTGTGTGTGTGTGTGTGTGTGTGTGTGTGTGTGTGTGTGTGTGGTGTGTGTGTGTGTAAGATTGGAGAGACTTTGCAATGTGAAAGATCTGGGGAAATATACTTGCATTTGCCCAAACATTCACTAAAACACTACCCATCGTTATACCTGGAACAATTAGAAGAAGAACCTGAGAAAATTCAAATTTTTAACATCTATATATGAAATTCCTAAAGACATTCCACAAGGAGTGTTTGCAAAATATCAAAATAATTTGGGTAGGATTAAATCTGTGACACCAGTCAGAAAAAAAGTCAGGGAGGGAATACTGCCTAATATACCACTGTACAAATTAAGTAAAGAAGTAAAAGAATAACACCAATCATAAACAGCTTGTTAGAACAAGACATCTTAAGACCTACAGTGTCTGAATTCAATAGTCCAATTCTAGCTATTAAAAAAAACAAGCTTAATGAAGATGGAAGAACAGTTTGGAGATTTGTTATGGATCTTAGAGTAGTGAATAACTTCATAAGAAAAACGCACACTGTCATACCTTCTCTGAATGCTATAATAACACAAATACCTTCAGAGGCACTGTGGTACCCAGTGTTGGACTTGAGCAATGCATACTTTACCATACCATTACACCCAAACTCTCAAAACATTTTTTCTTTCCAATGAGGACAAAATCAGCTGTGTTATACAAGATTAGTGCAAGGATGTTGTGAGTTTACTTCAATATTTTGTCAACTTCTACAGAGAGACCTAGCCAGCATAATTTTCAAATGTAGGAGATTAATACATTATGTGAATGACTTGCTGCTAGCATCACCTGACCCAAAAACATGTTTGGAAGATTCAAAGAAGTTATTAATAAAACTTCGTAACAGAGGACATAAGGTTTCAAAAAAGACAATCCAGTGGGTTCTCCTGAAGGTCGAATATCTGGGATCTCTCCTGGAAGGGGGCACCAGGAAAATCTCTAATAAAAGGATAGCAGACATACAGAAGCTAGGCATCCCTAGGACCAAGAAAGAATTTAGAGCATTTCTAGGGGTTGCTGATTTCTCAAGACAATACATAGTAGGATATTTCCATATTTCTGAATGTTTAACTAATTTGACAAAGAAAGAAATTAAAGAACCATTATAATTAAACAAAGAACACCTGCATGCTTTGTCACAGTTAAAAAGAGCCATTCTATCAGCTCCAGCTTTGGAAATACCAGATTATATGTCCATGAAGCTAAAGGCATTGCTTCTGGAATGTTAGCACAGTATTTTAGGCTGAAATTAAGGGCTATAGCATTTTACAGTTCTATCCTCGATTCTGTCACACAAGAAATGGAGCATTGCCTCAGGAGCGTGATAGCAACAGCTCTTATGGTCAAGAAACCATATGATATAGTACTGGGATGCAAGTTGCATGTGTATTCTGCACACCAAATAGAAAAACTGCTAAGGTTGCTGAATATGCATTCATTCACTGATGCAAGAATATCCCAGTATGAAATCATTTTGTTAGGCAATGACAACTTCACTATTCATAGATGTGCACCATTGAACCCAACGACTCTGATTCCAGATTTGCCACTAGGCAGAGAACAATTGCATGATTGTAACCAAGTAATAGAAATGATGCACAAACCCAATGAACAACTTAAAGACACACCTCTTATCAATCCAGAAATAGAGTAATACATGGATGGTTCCTCATATATTCATGAAGGACGGAGAGTCACAGGGGCAGCTGTATTTGACAATGACAAAACGCTTTGGCATGCATTGTTGCCAAGTCATGTTAGCGCCCAAGGAGCCGAGCTGAAGGCTCCGCTCATTGCCCTGGAGTTAGCTAAAGGAAAAAGGGTTAACATTTATGTGGACTTTCATTATGCTTTTCATTTATGTCTTATAAAAGCTATAGAACTTCCAAAAGAGGTGGCCATAATCCATTGCAAGGCACATACTCATGGAAAGGACAGAATATCCCTAGGGAATAACAGAGCAGACATAACATCGAAATATGTTGCAAGGTTTGGACCCCACTGTGTGTTGAATTTCTCTCTGATTGAAAAGCATAATCTCACTGAAGCTTACAATGGAGATGAAATACAGTCATGGCAGGAGCCACTAGGTGCTAAACTAATCAAAGGCATTTGGATTGCTCAAGGGAGTAAAAGATTCTCTCTTAAAAACTATAACATCTATGCACCATAATTCATGCAAAAGGACATTACAGGGTGCAAGGGAATAGGGATGAATTGGAAGGAGAAGATAGTTAAGGCAGGCAAACCTACAGCAGGCTATTATAATAGATATTATAATAGACCTACACCAAAATGGTGGCAATGTCAGAGGAGAGAAAGGATCATATACAAGAGATGTTGCAAAGTTAAAATTTATAAGCCTTGCAACAAATTGGATATGGGGTATGAGATAGAGTAATCCAGAATAACTCCTAGGTTTAGGAGACTGAGGCACTGGGATGAGGAGGTTGCCCTCTACAGTAATAGGGAAGGTGAATCATCAGCATAGATATGATAATTAAATCCACACGATAGCTGGTGAGATCACCATGTAAAGTTGTATAAAAGGAGCAAATAAGAATACCCTGGACAGAGTACTATGGACAATTCTGGTCAGAAAGCATGATCCAGAGGAGGATCCAGCAGAGGAGACTGAGAAGGAATATCTTTTGTTAATGTACACATGTGAGAGCCTCTTGTGTTGAGCATTTCTTCTTTTCTGCCATTGGTTTTTTTGAGTCCAGACTTGCAATTCCATCAGTGCTGGAAAATTTCAGTGTGGAAGTTCTCTCCATAAATACAGATATGAAATGTGTCTGAAATTCTGCTCTTAAATATACCACCAATGAAGATAAAATTAAAGCAATAATTAGGAATTATTTTGTTAAAATACATGTCAACAAATTTAGCAATGCAAGTGAAATGGAAGAGTACCTACAAAAATATAAACTGTCTAGATTATCAGAGGGGGAAATAGAATATCTAAATCAACCCATTTTAGAAAAACAAATTTAACAGGCCATAAATAAACTTCCTTAAAAATAAAAAAATATATCAGGGCCAGGTGGATTTACAAGTGAATTCTACCAAACATTTAAAGATCAACTAATTCCAATATTAAATAAATTATTTGAAATCATAGATAAAGAAGAAATCTTACTAAATTCCTTTTATGACATAAATATGGTTCTGATACCTAAACCAGGAAGAGCAAAAACAGAGAAAGAAAATTATAGACTAATTTCATTAATGAACATGGATGCAAAAATCCTAAATAAAATACTAGCTAAGAGACTACAACAATATATCATGAAGATTATACATTGAGACAAAATAGGATTTACACCAAGAATGCAGAAATAGTTAGGGAAAATATCAACACATTGATTATATTAATAACAAAAATCATATAATATATGAATAGATGCAGAAAAGTCTTTGCAAAATACAACATTCATTCCTATTAAAAGTACTGGAAAACATAAGTATAAATGATTTTTTAAAAAATGATACAAAGCATCTACCTAAAACCATCAGCAATTATTTTTATAAGAATAAGCTAGAAGCCTTTACAATAAGATCAAAAGTGAAACAAAGGTACCATTTTCATCAGTGTTATTTATTATAGTATTAAAAGTGCCAGTAATAGCAATAATAGAAGAAAAAGAAATAGAAGAAAAGAAAAAGAAATCACAATGACCAAAGGAGTAATAAAACTCTCTTTTTGCAGACAATATAATAGTATGTGTGGAAAATCCTAGCAATTCAACTAAAAAGTTAGTTGGAACTATCAATAATTTTAGCAAAGTAACAGGATATAACATAAACACATAAATCATCAACATTTTTATATATCACTAACAAATTCCTGTAAGAAGAGATAGAAAGAGAAACCCCATTTAAAATTGCCACAGACAGAATAAAATACCTAGGAATATATCTGCCAGATATAGACAGAAACTAGACAAGACTAATTATAAAATGTTTTTTATACAATCAAAATCAAATTTAAATAATTAGAGAAATATTAATTGCTCATAGTTGGGCAAAGTCAATATGATTAAAATAATAATCCTACCTAAATTAATCTACTTATCCAATGCCATCCCAATTAAATTATCAAAAAATTATTGTATTGAACTAGAAAACATAATAACCAAGTACATTTGGAAGAACAAAAGATCAAGAATATCAAATGAATTAATAAGAAAAATGTAAAGGAAGGAGATCCAGCAGTGCCAAATTTTTAATTACATTATAGAGCAGCAATTATCAATATTATCTGGTACTGGCTAAGATATAGAAAGGTAAACCAATGGAATAGAATAGACATACAACAAAAAATAATAATAATTTATAGTAACTTTATATTTGACAAAAGCATAGATTCAAATTTTGGGTATCAAAATTCACTCTCTGGTAAAAGTTGCTGAGACAACTGGAAGGCAATTGGGCAGAAACTTACATTTTTTTACTGAGATAAGATCAAAATGGATACGTGGCCTAGACAAAACAGAGATATTATTAGCAAATTAGAACAAGGAACATACTACCTATCATATTTTTGGATAGGAGAGGAATCTATGGTAAATAAGAGATGGGGAAGACTATAAGACATAAGATAAATAATTTTATTACATTAAATTAAAAGGTTTCTGTACAAATAAAACCAATGTAGCCAAGATAAAAAGAAAAGCAGAAAATTTGGGGATTTTATAGCCAGTTTTTTTTTTTCAGATAAAGGTCTCCTTTGTAAAATAGAGAGAACTTTTTCAAATTTCTAAGAATAAAAGTCATTCCCCATTTGATAAATGGGCAAAAGAGAATGAACAGATAGTTTTTGGATAAAGAAATCAAAGCCATGTATAGGTATATGAAAAAATATTCTAAATCACTACTGATTAGAGAAATGAAAATCAAAACAGTTCTGAGATACCATTTTACACCTATAAAATTGGGACTGGGCTGAAAGTTTAGCTTTGAGAGAAAGAGGCAGAAAGACAGACACATAGATAGATAGAACACATATACATATATAGTTGCTTAGAAAATTAACAATATAAGCAGAACTTTAAAGTGGACTGTCTTCCAAAATTTTCTTGTTTGGCATGGCAAAAATGTTCATAGGTGGAAAAAGGGACATCATGGCATAGTGAATAGAATGTTCAATTTTTTGTCAGAAAGATGCAAGTCCCTTTAATTTCGCTGACCCTAATTTTCCTCATTGATAAAATGAGGAGGTTGGACTTTATGGTCTCTCTGATCCTTTCCAGCTTTATTCCATGATCCTATGATCCTATTTAGAAAACTCTCAGTTACATATGTTGGTACACACACACATTCCAATCAGAGGCTATGGTGTATCTATGTCATCTGTCTCACTCACATTAATATTCAATTAGCCAGTAGAGAAATCCTACCCCAGCAACACCATCTTCCCCTTACTAGGTGTCTTGAGACTTGTTATTGAAAGATCTGTCCCTGACTCACTGGAATTGCCCCTGACTCACTGGAATTGCCCCTGACTCACTGGAATTGCCCCCAGTACATCTATTCCTATAAGCTTAAAGCATGTAGCAATGGGGAAAGAATGCTGGATTTGGACTCAAAAGACTGAGATTCAAATATTGAAGGCACTCAGTTTCTACCTCTGCAAAATGATGGGATCCACTAAAAGCACTCCTGACGTCTCTGTTTTTTTGATTCTGTGGCATGAACAATATCAACCAATAGGAAAAGTTCAGTGTTAAAAGGACTGAATGGGTAGGGTCACAGCCTCCAGAACTCTAAGAACTCAGCACCACAGCACCTTCTAAGTTCATCACTTACTCTGCCAGGTGTACAGTAGGACCTTGTTTTACACAACCAATGCATTCCAAGATACTTCACATAAGTTGAAAATCACCCATACTGGCAGACCTTGTTATTTAATAGGTATTTCTTATACAAACATACCTACTTTACAACTTTTCTCACACTTAACAGAGCTACCAGTATCACTACTCTTGAACTTTGTGTCCATTATTAATAACTAAATAACATTAATGAAACAGAGTCATTGGAGATGGAGACACGACTTGTTACAAATGAGAACTGGACAAAGACTGATGTGGGAGCTGATATTTGGAACAAGACAATATGATGACTCATACTGATGCTTCTCAGAGTGCAAATGAGCATGACTGGGCAAACTGCTGAGAGACTTTATAGCATGTAATTAAAATTTTTATTTTACACAGTTTTCTTTATTTTTTCAACTGACAATTATGTGTAACTGAATTTAAGTGTGTCAAGTTTGAGTAAATGAAGTTCTACTATATTTCTATGGGCTATATCCTATCTTCATTCTTTTGGACTCAGAATCTATCACTGCATTGATTAAATTTTTAAAGTTTTTCAAACATGTTCTCCTAGTTTTGTTCACTTCCTCAGCATCATTCCATAAGTCTTCCTACTTTCCTCCAAAATTATCCATTTCATAATTTCATAATTCACAATAATATTCAGTTACATTCATATACCCCAAAAGAAAGAAAACTCTTTTGTTTCTAATTCTTTGCTATCTTGAAAAGAATTGTTATAAAGATTTTTTTCTCATGTCTTTTCAGTATAGCTTTAGTATTGGCATAAGTGCTTCAAAGATTACGCATATTTGGTCATTTCCCAGACATAATTTCAAATTGCTTTCCAGATCAGATCACCAATATACCTATTTTCCCACAGTCCCTCCAACAGCTGTCATTTTCCTCTTTTGTCATCTTTGCCAATCTTATAAGTATTAAGTGGAGACTCAGAGTTGGTTTATTTTCTGTTCCTTTTATTAGTAGTAATTAAGAAATGTTTTTCATATAACTGATAGTTTGGATTCCTTCCTTTAACAATTGTTCAGACTTTCAGGTCACATGAGCAACAAGATGACAGACTAGCCATTTTCTTTGATCCCTATGACCTCTCAAACTTCTCCAAAACAGAAATTGTGTGCAAAAGAAAAGTCATTTGAAATACAGAATCCAAAGAAAGATAAAAAAACTAAAACCCATCAACTGACCAGAAAATTCATCACCTCTCTCCATCCTCCCATGCTAAGGGCAGCAAGGTTGCACTAGCAAGCCCAACAGCACAACACAGACATACATCAAAACCCTCCCTGGACCCCATTCTTCCCTCCCTTTTTCCGGTTTTCCAGTGCTATGCAGACTCTGGTTACAGGCTAAGAGATTTTGCTTACACCGCAACGGTCATTTTGGCCACAGCCCCTCAGGAACACAAACTTGCCGGGGCCTACAAGCCAGAAACCTCAGCGCTGCAGAGCACTGACTTGCCAGTGCCAGGGAAAACAGGTTCTGATTTTTCAGCGCCAGGCCAATGAAATAAGGAACAGAGAAAGTGGGATAAGTCACCAGGATAGGATACTGGGGGGCGGGGGGGGGGGGGGGTAATTGTGCAGCAGCAGCAGCACTCCTCCAAGCCTGAGGGAAAGAACACAGCATCCAGCTGTGGTCAGTTCTGATCACCCAAGTAAGCTGGACAGACCTAGGCTGTTGAACCATGAATTGCCTAGCATAGGAGGAAAGTTAGTTACTACAAGATCCAACCCCCAAGGAAATCAAAATCTCAAGTGAGAGAGTTGGGAAGAGAGTGATAAAAAAAAAAGAAGAAGAAAAATTAGAATTACAAGAATGGAATCTATGTCCTGTCCAACAAAAATAATGATCATAAAAGAAAAAGATTTTTGATTCTGCAATGGCAAGCCTCGCTAAAGAAGCAAAAGAGAGAACAGACTGGGAATACAAACACTCAGAAGTGAAGAACAACCCAAAAGAAGAGAAGCAAAAAATAATAATAATTGCATTACAAGAAATTAACTGTTCATATCCTTTGGCCAATGTATCTACTTAGGAAGTCATAAATTTAAATCAATTCCTTCTGTATCTAGGAAATAGACTTTTACCAGAGAAACTTGCAAAGATTTTTCTCTAGTTATGTGTTTCCCTTCTGATTTTTACTATATTAGATTCATGTTAAACCTTTCTTAATCTTGTGTAATCAAAATCCCTACTTTATCCTATCACTATCTCTATCCTATCTCTATCATGTGTTTAATCACAATTCATATAAATCCAAGATGAATCTTTTCTTTGTTTCTCTAATATATATAGTGATCTTTTATATCTAAGTCATTTAACCATATAGTTTATAGAGGTATTGGTCTAAAACTAATTTTTCCCAGGCTATTTTCTAATTTTCCAGCAGTTTTTGTTAAATAATGAGTCTTTCATCCACTAACTAGGGACTTTGAATTAATTAAACACCAAATACCACATTCTTTTTTTCTGCATCCAACAATATAATCTTACCATCTTCTGTTATATGTATTTCATCTATGATCAGAAAGCTGTTACCCCTATATTTTAAGCCATGGTCCTCAGCCATCTATTCACTTTCCAAGTTAATTTTCTTTTCATTGTCTCTTGTCTTTAAAGATAAATATTGAGGAAAATTCATCCTGTACCTTCTCTAATCTTTAATTTCTTCCCCAAAAATTCATAATGGCTGATAATACTTATTAGTTTCCTTCCAGCAATATCATTTGTGCTCCAGGGAAATGTCAGAAATAGGTAGTCATCATGCATTTTGATAATTCTTACTGCCAGTTAACTGTTACCCTCTAAATTCTGATGGTATTATTTTTGTCTATGTAAAAATTCTCAATTTTATATAATAAAAAGTGTCCATTTTATCTCCTGGGATCCATTCTATCCTCTCATGAAGAATATTTCCACTATCCATAGTTGTGAAAGACATCTTCCATTCTTGTCTAATTTATTTTTGATATGACTTTTTATATGTAGATCATGTATCTATTTTGGGGTCATTGTGGCAAATGGTATGAGATATTGATCTAAGCCTAATTTTTCCAAGACTATTTTCCAACTTTTTTAGCAGTTTTTGTCAAATGGTGAATCCTTATGCTTCTAGTTTTCGTCCTTTGATTTAGCAAACACTGTGATATCGTTTCTTGTTTCAGTATCTTATGTACTTATCTGTTCCAGTTATCAACTTATTATTTTTTACCATAATCAAGCTGTTTTAGAAGTTTACATATCTTTACTAGTCAACCGGAGGACACATTACTTCAAAATAAAAAAACAAAAACAAAACCCAGTTAATCAAACATTAAAGCAGAAAAAGCACAAGAAAAGATTCCCCCATATATATGTATATATATATACATGTATGCTGTCCCACAGATTATAATATCACAAATAAAATAGGAAACATACAAAGAACACATCACTAGAGAATATGCAAGGAAGACACTTGCATATGGAACCAATGTCATCATGGAACAATGTGATGGGACACATGCCAGGGCACTCATATCTGGTAGTCATCTGATAGCATTTGAAGACATAAAAGTGAATTAGGTTGGGGAAGCTAGGTAGCTCAATGGATAGAGAACCAAGCCTGGAGGCAGGAGATTCTGGGTTCAAATCTAGCCTCAAACACTTCCTAACTGTGTGATCCTAAGCAAGTCACTTAAAACACCATTGCCTAGCCATTGCTGCTCTTCTACTTTGGAACAATCCTTAGTATCAATTATAAGACAGAGTATAAGAGGGTTTTTTAAAGTGAATTAAGTTGTTAAGGGACCCAATTTAGAAAGAGAAGGCAGCATACAAATAAGGAAAGTAATGACCAGGTATATATTGGAATGGATTCTGTGTTGCTGAAACTTCCTCCCATAACTTTTAGTATTCAGACTCAATTAATGATTCCTGAAATCTTCCTTATCCCTCTCTTCTGGAGAAAATTGCCTTTTTCCCAAATATTGCATTCATTTATTAATAGTTTATTTATCTTTACATTTACATGTTTTTAAGCTATTTAAGCATGACAAACATAGTTAAGCATTGCATCAGTGACCTATGTGTGTCACTGTACAAATAAAATGGAAAGATTATAGTCCAGGCTCAGAATGGGAGAGAAATAGAATTTGTAACTATGGGATAATTTGCCAGGAAAATTTCATGACTGGGGGCTCAGAATTGATGAAATATAATCGTTGATTCATTTGATAACTTTGCTGAGTAGAGATAGAATGGGAAGACAACCTTGGACTTCTCTAGGTGGCAAGCCAATAGTTAGGGTAAGAGAAGTTATGACTAGAGAGACACTTTCCATTGTTTCCTGAATCCCAAATTGTAAAGGAAACTTCACTCCCAGAGGGAAAGATCTGAAGTAATGGCTAGAGAAAAAGTCACATCTAAAAGGTGGAGCCACTGAAGTAGTTGGAGAGGAAAAGCCTGGCTCACACAAAGGTGAGGATGAGTAAAAAGGAGTAATAACCCTGCTTGTCCAGCAATATAGGCCACATCACCACAATGTTGATAGATATGTATAAAATAAATGAACCCTGAGAACCAATTGAGGCACCCTCAAATGCATTGATACATGTATTATATATATATATATATATATACACACACACATTATATGCATGTTTTATGTATTAACATGGAAGAACTACCATGGCAGGCAGGCCAGGCTCCTTTTTATTCCTCAAATAATTGTAACTTCCAAAACCCCAAAATGATAGGTCTTAAAGTGAAAGAAGGGAGAAATCACCCCCAAAAACTGGACCTCCTGAGTTATATAGAAAGGGAATGAAAGGGTGATCCATCATCTCCCCCCTCTCTCCCCCACCATACAAGAAGCAATCTTACTCCCTTAACACCTTGTAGGTTTGCCTTTCCCCCTGAGGAATCAGAACCCTAGACTTATTTTATTTTGTTGTTTCTAGAAGTCTGACATTACTGCAAAGACTTTCTCCGGTAAGCTAGGTGTTGCTAACCTAAATTAACCATGGAAAATGTGTCCCCAAAGGCAAAGAAGGTCATCTCTAGAGAGAATAATCAAAAATATCTGCTCAAGATGCAGTACTTATTCTGCTCCAATCATTATTTAATTATTGTACACCACAAACTATACCTTCACCAATCTATTGATTTGTACCTCCTTCTCCCATAGTAGAATTTGTACAATGGAATGCTATCTTCCATTTCCAGTCTAAATCATCATCAATTCATTTGTAAGACTACAAATTTATCAGTCATATTAAATTTGGACAAAGAATGTGACTATGACAAAGCTATTTATTTATCAAGACCATAAAACTGTAGTCCCAATTAAATCAATTAATAAACACTTACTAAGCATTTACTATGTCCCAGGCACTGTGTCAAGTACTAGATACAAAAAAGAGGCAAAATACAATCCTTACCCTCTGGGAGCCCACCATTTCCCCCTTACACAAGTAATAAAATACCTTGGCTAAGCAAAAAAAAAATGTAAAGCAGAGGTGTCAACCTCATGATTGACCTGGCAAAAGAATAAGAAGGAAACCAGACTGAAATGTAATTGAGAAATATTAAACAAAATCAACAAAAGTTCATTACAACATAAACAAAGTTAATTTGTAGTTTCCTGAGTTGAGACAGCCTTCAGGGATCTGTTTCTATTTGAGTTTGGCACCACTGACACAGAGTACTGACTCAGTTCTCTAACACACTCCAACTCTTAATAGAGGCATGGTCTGACAGAGAACCATGAAGCACAGAGACCAGGGTTTCTGAACAAAAATAAGGAGGCATCAGTGCCTCTTCAGGTGTAAGCATTTGGGACATATCCCTACCTGCCCTGCTTTTACTAAAGCTCTTCTGACTGGCTTCCCACTGTGGCTCCCTGAGCCCGTGTTTAGGTGATCATAAAATGCCCCCCTCTATTCCTGATTTCAGACTAATAATCTCTTTTCACTCAAGCCTGGTCACAGAGCCTCCTCAATGATTTAAGAGTAGCTTTGGCTATGGGTCCCAACTACAAGAACCCTTGCCCCAAAATGACTGAAGCAAGTGAAATATAATAGACTTTTAGTGTTTTAATCTTTCTGCTAATGTATAAAGACTAGAAAATATGGTAAAATCCATCTTATGGGACGGGAGCTGTTGAGTGTAAAATTTGGAACAATTTCATGAAACTAAATTTTTAAATATTGAAAAGCTAAAGATCTGAATAGAAAAGGAGATAATTGATATTGTGAGGCAACTGGTTTTAGAGTGAGGAGTGGAAAAGAGACTTGGACCCTGAAAAGGTCTTAGTTCAAAAAACTTTTGTGGGCAGAATCTAGGGGAATTACAGAATTGGCACAATGGAGAGAGAAATCATCTTGAACTAAGGCGCCAGGAACACAAGCCAAGGATTCCACATATGTCAAAACCAATTCATTGATTTTGCTATTTTCTAAACTTCCCTAATCAGTGAACTCTAATGAGGTTATTCATCTTAAGACCTAGAGTCTAGGTAGCATAGTAGATAGAGTTAAAAGCCTGAAGTCATGGCATTGTTGTCTGTTGTCCAAGTCATTTCTCAGTCCAACTCTTCATGACCACACTTAGGTTTTCTTGGCAAAGATACTGGAGTGATTTACCATTTCCTTCTACAGCTCATTTTACAGATAAGTAAACTGAGGCAAACATTGTTAAATAGCTTGCCCTGGGTCAGCTATTAAGTATCTGAGGCCAGATTTGAACTCAGGAAGATGAGTTTTCCTGACTCCAGGCATAGGACACAACATGATTTGAAATCTAGATTCAGACACTCACAAGCTATGTGGCCCTGGGAAAATTATTTAATTTCTTCACCTCTAAAATGAGGATAATAATAGCACCTATCTCCAAGGGTTATTGTGAGAATCAAATGAGATAGTATTTGGAAAGCTCTAAAACACGGTGCCTGGCACATGGTGAGTTCTTAATAAATGTTTGTTTCCTTCCTTTCTATTTGTTTCTCTGGGTTCAGAGGGACCTTCTAAACTTGAACCATGATTACTATGTCCTTCTAAATATCTTTTCTCAGACATAATAGGTTCAACTCCAAAAAAAGGTCTTAATTCAGTAAAATGAATTATTATTATTCATATATTAACATATTATGATGTGAAATCTGTTTTCCAGTCCCCCACATCCATTACTTTCTACCTTAACTTCTGCTTCTTTAGCTTCTCTACACAATGCCCCACCCCTCCACCCCCACCACCATGTTGTCTTCTTTACTATTACCCTCTAAGCTGCCTAAGAGCTGTTAACTAGAAATTTTGGCCCCCAGGAGAAACAGCATGAAATGCAACCTAAGATCAACTTTGTAATTAAGTAATTGCAATAAATTCAGTTGAGTGGGAGAAGAAATTACTAGAGTGGTTCACAGATGGGTGTTATTACCTACTCATACCATATGCTAGCTTCATAGTTCAACTAATCAATCGATCAACAAGAATTTTTTAAATGTTCCAGGCACCACACTAAACATTGGGAATACAGATGCAAAAACGAGAAAGTCCTGCCCCTAAGGAGCTTATTTTCTTCTGAGGAACTACAATAGATTCACAGCCAACTACATACAAGAGAATACAAAGTGATTTGAGAGGTCCAGTCATTAACCACAGGAAGGAGGAAAGGCTTCTTGAAGGAAATGGTGCTTGAACTGAGCCTTGAATTGTTTTTGTCAACTAGGCATTAAATTCAATCGTTTCTACGCTGCTGAAGAGGTCCATATGCTCTTAACAAGTAAATGTAACAAGATTTAGAATTTTACAGTCCTTTAAAAGTATTAGTTTCAATTTTATACCCTCTAAATTTTGGGATCTTAGGGAAAAGTTCCACTCTCCCTACCCTAGTTACCCTAGTTGCCACCTCTATTAATTGTCAAGTTACCAACTTGTCCATTTGCTGCCAGTTCCCAATGTCACATTTCTATCACCTCTCTTAAGACTAAGAAATTGAAACAAAAAAGTGTGACGAGTAGACAAAAATATTATTCTTCTGCTAGAAGAGGCCTCTGGATTTGACTTCTCTCTTCCTTCAAAAAACAAGCTTTTCCTTTTTTTTTTAATCCCGTCTTTTCTAGAGGCTATTAAATCTTAACTTCCCTCCAAGTGGAATCATAAAGGAAACTATTGATCAGGATTTTTCCCCATGTATTCTTTTAAAATCTTTCTTTGCTTGTTTGGAATTGTGTTTGGTAACATATCAAGTAATATTTTATTGCCATGGAGAATTGAAGCATCTAACATTAAAAAATGTTATATAAGGTAGTAAAGATAACAAACATAAGGAGAATAAAGGGCAGAATTCCACCAGAAAAGCATAAAACAGCTTTCTTTGGGGTCAGCTAGAAATGAGTTGTTTTATCCAGAAGAGACTCGTGAAACATAGACCCAAGCTGGTAACACTGCCAGGTAGAGTTATGGTGAATCTAGTCATATAAATTATGTTGTGAGAAGGATGCTAAACTTGGGATCAGAAGGCCAGAGTTTGGGTTCCATCCATACCAATTTGTCATCAAGGAGGTAATAATCTGAGTTTTTATATTTTTATATTTAGCATAATTTAGATTAGTTTTAATGAATCACAAGCTGAATGTGAGTCAGCAATATGATGTGCTAACAGAGTTATAAGGATATCCTGAGAAACAAGGAGAAAGGCTTCAATTCCAGGATTTAGGAGGTAAGAGTCCCTCTGTATTCTGCCTTCATTAGACTACATCTAGGATGTGGTGTTTAATTCTCAGTGTACAGAGGAGGAAAGGGGAAAACTTTACCTGATGAATGACACTGACAGAAGGATGGTAGTCACAGAAGGAGAGCAGATGACAACTGGGAACAACATGAGTGTGTGGTCCCCATTGTCCCTAGTTCCATGGGTAGGCTGGAAACTCGGATATTCATGTCAATCTTATCCCCAAACCACTCTAGGATCAAACTTATATAGAGTTTTAAGACAAAGAACAGACATGACATTAGTAGGAGACTCTCCTAGCAATATGGAACCATGCCCAAAGGACTATAAAACTATGCATACACACCCTTTGACCCAGCAATACCATTACTGGGTCTGCATCCCAAAGACATCAGAGATAGGGGAAACAGACTTACTTGTACAAAAATGTTTCTAGCAACTCTTCTTGTAGTTGCAAAGAATTGGAAACTAAAGAGTATCCATCAATTGGGGAATGAATGAACAAGCTGTAGTAGGTGGTGGTAATGGAAACCTCTTGAGTCATAAGAAATGATGAACAGGATAAGTTCAGAAAAATTTGGAAATATGTATATGAGCTGATTCAAAGTGAAGTGAGCAGAACCAGGAGGATAGTGTATACAGTAACAAATATTGTACAATGATCATCTGTGAAGGACTAAACTATTATTAATAAAACAATGTTCCAAGATAACCCCAAGGGACTCATGATGAAAAAAACCAGTATACACAGCCAAAGAAGGAACTGTTGGAATCTGATCACAGTTCAAAGTATGCCATCCTTCACTTTAGTTCTTTTATGAGTTTTTTATTGTATAAGAGATGTATGTTTCCAGTTACAATATAGGAGCATATAAAAATACATATTTCATGAAAGTATTGATATAACCTATATCAGACTATTTGTTGCCTGGGAACTGGAAAGGGATAAGGGGGGTGAAGGAAGGGAGAGAGTTTAAATTGCAAAATATCAGGAAACAACTGTCAAAAATTATTCCTATATGTAATTGAAAAAAAATAAACTTTAATGAAAATTTTTGAAAATAGGAGACTCTCCTCTAGTGAGGCAAGGCAGCAGGGGTAATCTGAGCCACTAAAATGAGGGTATTCTCTAAATAAGAAATGAAGGAGGTGATCTAGGAAACAACTTTAACTGGACCCCAAAATTAAATTTAAAAGTGGCTGGGAAGGGAAGGAACCAGGTATCCAACCCTGTTAATTTTAGTGTACATGCATCCAGGAGGTTAGGGATAAACCAGTCAAACCAGGCTTTACCAGTTCATAGGGTATCAAAATTTATAATGATCACAGACAAGCTAGAGAGCATTCTGAGGAGGGCAGTCAGATTGGTGAAGGATCTTAAATTAAGTAAATGACATTTGAGAATTAACTGAAAGAACTGGGGGTGTTTATCCTAGAGAAGAGAAGACAAAGTTCTAGGGCAGAAACTAGGAGCAATGGGAAGAAGTTGCAATAAGGAAAATGTAGGAAAATGATGTCATGGAAAGATCCCTAACTATTAAATATTTTCTAAGATAGATTAGGCCTTGAGAGTTGTTGGATCCCCCCTCCTTGGAGATCTTTAAGCAGAAACTGAATAACCATTTATTAGTTATATCATAAAGGAGTATGGGTTGGAATAGATGGATGATGAATTCTTTGTTTCTGTAATTGTTACTTGATTTCTGACCTCTTGGAATATTACTTGCCTGATGTCTTTCACACTGTGACAATCAAAGAGATATGTGAAGAGCACCTTTATAATAATAGTAAGATACTCTTATTTATCAGAATTTTTAAATTAATTTTTTTATTTGTTTGTTACATTAAAATGCTCAGGTATCTCCCTCCTTCTCTCCCTTCCCCACACTACAGAAGGCATCATTTGACAAAAGAATATATATATATATATGTACATATATAATATGTATTGCTTATTTCTCTTTATCAGTTCTTTCTCTGGAAGTTGTCATACACAAATTAGTCTTCAAATAATATTTCTGTTGTGTAATATTCTCTTGGTGCACCTCATTTCACTTCATAATTTGATGTAGATTTTTTTCCATGTTGGGGTTTTTTTTATTTATCTGTTCATCATTTCTTATGGTGCAATAATATATCATCATTATCATATGTCTGTAAATGTAAGCAGTTTACTTGTTACTTCTGATTTCTTCGACCTAGTGTTCTCCTCTATCTTTTATAATCAGACTTCTGGTTCTAATGGTTTTCCACTGATGCTCTTCTCTTTAAGGACACCACACTTATTTAGAGATTTTACTTGGTCCTTATTCTTTTTGAGTTCTTCTGACATTGTTTCCTATTTACTCCTAAGAAATACTGTGTTCTTTGTTTCCATTAGCTTCAGAGACAAAACAATTTCCTGGTCCTCCTCCTACCTCTCTAACCAAGCCTAATCTGTGTCCCTCTACTTAATTCAATAAGTATTTATTATGCAACTGCTATTTGTATATAATGCATTGAAGACTGGCCTCAAACTCAGGAAGACCTAGTGACCCTAGGATTCAAATCATGCCTTCTGTTGTAACCATAAAAAAATCACTTTACTTCCCAAGTCAATATAATAAAAGGGGCAATAGTACCAAAGTTACTTTACAGATTTAATACTATGCCAATTAAGCTGCCAAAGAAATTTATTATAGAACCACATGAAATAATAACAAAATTCATTTGGAGAAACAAAATATGGAGAATATTGAAGAAAATAATAAAATGGTAATAATTAAGGGGAAATATTATTCCCAGGCTTCAAATATTTTATAAAGCAGCATTCATCAAAATAATTTGGTATAAATAGTATGCCTGTCAGATCTGCGGGAAAGAAAGGAATTTAAGACCAAGCAAGAGACAGAGAACATTACAAAATGTAAAATGAATTACTTTGATTATATCAAATTTAAAAGGTTTTGTACAAAAAAAAATGAAACCAAAATTAGAAGGAAAGCACCAAATTGGGAGAACATTTTTATAACTAAACTCTCTGACAAAGGTTTAGTTTACCACATATATAAGGAACTAAGTCAAATTTGCAAAAAATCAAGCCATTCCCCAATCAACAAATGGTCAAGGGACATAAATAGGCAGTTTCCACATGATGAAATCAAAACTATCGGTAAACACATGAAAAAGTGTCCCAAATTCCTCCTGATTAGAGAAATGCAAATTAAAACAACTCGTAGGTACCACCTAATACCTAGCAGGTGGATCTATATGGCAGCAAAGGAAAGTGATAAATGTTGGAGGGGATGTGGCAAAATCGGGACACTTACACACTGCTAGTGGAGTTGTGAATTGGTTCAACTATTCTGGAGGGCAATTTGGAACTATGCACAATGGGCTTTAAAAGAATGCCTGCCCTTTGATCCAGCCATACCATTGCTGGGTTTGTACCCCAAAGAGATAATAAGGAAAAAAACTTGTACAAAAATATTTATAACTGTGACCTTTGTGGTGGCAAAAAAATTTTTTTGAAAATGAGGGAATGTCTCTCAATTGGGGAATGGCTGAACAAATTGTGGTATATGTTGGTGATGGAATACTATTGTGCTGAACTGGAGGAATTGCAAGTGAACTGTAAAGACCTCCAGGAAGTGATGCAGAGGGAAAGGAGCAGAACCAGGAGAACATTGTACACAGAGACTGATACACTGTGGTATAACCTAATGTAATGGATTTCTCTACTAGCAGCAATGGAATGACCCAGTACAATCCAGAAGAATTCATGAGAAAGAATGCTATCCACATCCAAAGAAAGAACTATAGGAACAGAAACGAAGAAGAACATATGATTGATCATGTTGTTCAACAGGGATGTGATTAGCATTTTAATGTTAAAAGATCACTCTACTGCAAATATGAATAACATGGAAATAAGTTTTGAACAATGATACATGTATAATCCAGTAGAATTGCTTGTCAAGCTATGGGCAGGGGAGGGAAAAGGAAGGGAAATCATGAATCATGGAACCATGGAAAAATATTCTAAAGGAAAAAAAAACATTTGGTATAGATTAATACAGAAAAGGATATCATTGGGACAGAATAGGCAAAAAAAAGAATCAGAAATCATTAAATGCAAACACGGTTTTTGGTTAACATAATTTACCTAGGAAATAACTGCCTATTTAATAAGAACTTCATGAGAAACTGGACAGAAATCTGGCACACATACACACAAATATACATACACACATACATACATACACTGAAACCGACATTTTAATACCATATTCCACATGGATTAAAAATAGTGACCCAGGTATTAATGATGATGCCATTTTAAAAATTAGAAGAAAAGCAAACAATATATCTTTCACAGCTATGGTTAGGGAGAGTTGCTTAATGAATCAAAGAATAAAGGCAATTAATTATAAAAGACAAAATAAATCATGTTAGTTACATGAAATTAAAAGGCTTTTATACAAAGAAATCTAATGCTTCTAGGATGAGAAGGAAAGTAATCAGCTGGGGGGGGAATCTTCATTAAAAATATCTCTAATAAAAGTTTGATATCCAAGATATATCAAAAACAACTGGGAATATGTAAACCCAAAAGCCATTCCTCAATAGAGATATGTTCAAAAGATATATTTTTAAAAACAGTTTTCAAAAGAATTTTAAACTGTTAATAACCATATGAAAGAATGTTCCAAATTATTAATATTAAGAAATATGCCAATCAAAACAATTCTGACACCCCACACCCAGAAATTTGGCAGAGACGACAAAAGACAGCAATAATCAACATTGAATAGTTTTATAAAAGCAGGCATACTAAGTGCAGTGTTAGAACAGATGTGAAGTAGCTTAACTTAACATTCTAAAATGCAATTGAGAATTATGCAAATAAGTTGACTAAAATGTCTATATGCTTTGATACAAAAATTCCACTGCAGGAAGGAAGACAGAGAGAGAAGGAAGGAAAGAAAGAAAGGCAAAGATATATACAACTTAAAATGTTAGTGGAAGAAATAACCACAATATAATGCTGAATCCTACAAAATTATAAAGACCAAACTGGGCTACTAAAAAAAAAAGATAAAATAACACTCTCCTCTCTTCCTTTTCAGATGTGGGTGTCCATGGTATCCAATTTTTTTTCAGCATATTAGCTGGGTTTGCTAATTATTTTGCTTATGTAAATTTTTACAAAGGGTAACTCTCTGGAAGTGGAATGGAAGAGATAGCTTCCTAGACAGGAGGGAATGTAGATGATGTAAAAATGAAAGCTAGCAATAAAAATCTATTATAAAAGAGAGCTAATAGTGTCACATTGACTGATTCATTTAAATAGGAAGTACACTGGCAAAGGCTCAGGTTCTACAGCTATAAACAGTAAGCATTTAGCTTCCCACAGCAAAGTTACTCCTACAATCCTGGTGAGGTTTCCCTGCCTTGGGAAAGTCCCCATAGGTTTGCCAACAAGTGACTCAACCCAAATAGAGAGAAGAGTTAGGGGTCAGGTGTTCAAACCATCGTCGTTGTTCAGTCATGTCCAAGTATTTGAAGCCCCTTTTGGGATTTTTCTTGGGAAAGATGCTGGAACGCTTTACCATTTCATTCTCCAGTTTGATTTACAGAAGAAGAATTGAGGCAAACAGGGTGAAATGATTTGTCCAGGGTCATACAGCTAGTAAGTATCTGAGGCCAGATTTGAACTCACAAAGATGAGTCCTCTGGACTCCAGGTCAAGTACTCTATCCACTGTACCACCTAGCTGCCCATATACCACATGTCAAATGAGGAAGTTAATTGGCCTAACAAAATTAGATTGTCTATAGAGTCCCTTCTAGCTTTTATATTCTATGACTTATAGTTAGAGCTCAAAGGAACCTTACAGGCCCACTAGTCCAACCTTCATTTTACAGATCAGGAAACTGAGGTTACTGAAGGTTAAATCATTTGCACAAGACAATAAATAGAAAAGGCAGAACTTGATCTTAGATCTCCTTAGTCCAAAGCTAATGCTCCTTCCACTGTAGGATGATATACTATCTTATCCTTGATGAGTAGGAAGGGATTTACAATATTCTGGAAATAGTGGTCAGAGCTTCTCCCTCTTCCTTTCACCTAGTCTAGGCCAGGTCTCCCCTCTACCTTCTCCCTTAATTAATCTCCTTGATCAGTACCAAAGATAGATTATTAACTGTTGCCCTGTTTCCATAGCAACCCAAGACCTTCACTGGAGAATACGGGAAGGAGAGAGCGGCTGGATATATTTTTTACTGTAGCAGTCATTCCTTTTCCAATGCCTGGGACCCTCTAGGAGGATAGAAATCCTGGTTTGGAGGGGTTAGAAGATGTGAAACACCCAGAAGAAGTGTCTTCCCCAGCATGTTATTCCCCTCAAATGGGGTCCAACCCCACCTCTTGGCTAGCAAGGCAAAAACCCAGAAGCATCAAAGCACAAAGCAGTTTAGGAACTCAAATTCAAATCTCCTACTCCTGAGATTGCAAAAAGGAGGAATCAGATATTTGTAGAGTTTAATGACTAGATTGGGCTCTGGAAGCCCTGAGGGATCCTTTACCCCACTGCTTTTCCTTGGACACTTTGCCCTGTCTTGCCCTGCCTGTTGACTCTTCTGCTCTGGACAATGGGCATCTCTCACTTCCCTGTGTGCTCTACTTCTACTCACTGCTTACAAAGTAGACCATAGATTTCCCAGACTCACTATTTGAGCCCAATAAAATGAAAATTACTTTGAAATGGCCACATTGAAATGGCAAGGGGCAGCTCAGTTCCATGGAGATCACCATTTAAGTTTTCTCTAATCACCTTTACAAAAATCCATGCTGTGTTCTCATCCTTTGCCCCAGGCTGGGAATATAGCTGGGAATTTGCCCCAGGCTGGGAATATAGCTGGAAATTAGACAGTAGTGACGAGAGGCTGAGCCTCGAGGCTCAGCCTCTCGTCACTACTGTCTAATTCCCAGCTATATCTGCCCTCTGAACAGGAAAAGTAAGGTGTAGGGAGTGTTACTCATGAATAGTGGAGGACTAAAATGAGAAGTAATCTGGAAATCCTGTTTGGAGACAATGCACATGGAGGGGACGTTCTGTGGGACCAGGAAATTATTTTAGATTGAGGAAATATCCTTAGCAACAGTGAGAGGTCCAAGATGGCGGGAAAATGAGTCATCTTGTTCATGATCATCATAGTATTAGAGCCCTGAGGCAATGACAGGACCATAACAAAGTCCAGTGTTACCACCACTGTGGAAAAGAAAGGAATCACCAGTGGTCTGGGGGTATGAACGTGAATCTTATGATACAGAACTTGCCATAGTAATAGATGTCATGTCAAATATATTGCTGCCAAAAATCCTGTGACCATATGTAAGATTTTACAAGACCGCAAACCCCTGTTACACCCAGATCTAAGTTTGTCCTCCTCCCTAGACCACCCTGTCACAACCCATCTCCTTATCTCTATTCCCCCTTACTATTCCCTAAGACCTCCATTACTCCCTTCTTGCTATCCCTAAGATCCTCTGTTATATCCAAATCCACTTACACTATTCCCCATCCCTCTGAGGGTCCCTACTAATTGCCTAATAACATCCTGCAATAGCTAGATCCCCCTTTCACAAAACTATTGCTGCAAGGGATCCCTATAATCACCTCATATTCCTTAGAGCCATCATGACTACTTCAGTCCTTCAAACCTGAAGGACAATTATATACATGTACAATGTCAACTTTTCCAAACTCTTAGCCTTCTATTTTCTTCTCCTTGGGGCCTTAAGGCCCCTCATTCACCAAGAGCTAAGCACCCCCAGTCAGATATCTCTCTTCTTCATGCTTAATGATGAAAATTCCAAATTTTCTTGATCTGGAATTTTAGGAACCATCTACCTACTCATATGCCCAAGCCCAGTGAACCACCCCCTCCAACTCAATCCAAATAAGGATGTAAACTGTTCCAAAGAGTTCTCTGGGATATGTTTCTAGCTATCAGGACCTCAAATTTCTCTCAACACTAACTGATTGAATAATCCCAACTTCCTGAAATGTCTCCCCTGAGACCAATGTCATCCCACACCAAGTGGCCAAATCTCAAGGCCCACTTGTCTTCTCTCCTTGAAAAAATTCAATAGGAGCCCTTGTCCACTTAGTCCAAGACTATTTGGGAAAAAGGGACAGGTTCATTCCAGAATCAGCTGGCTGAGTTAAGGTAGTCCCCATGAAGCTTTGACTGTAGCCTTAGCCAGGAGGAGATGCTTAAAGATAATGCCTCTATGAATGAAAGATTTCTCTCACAAATTTCAATATTTACATAAACCCACACACTCTTACATATTCCCAAAAACATACACATAGTGGCACATTTCAACTCACATTCTCCCAAATGTATCTGTAATACACATACATATTCTCACTCTCTCACACACTTTCATACTTTGCACACACATTCAAAAAGACTTTGAAGCTCCTATGGATAACATTTTACTGAAGAAAAAAATGCTCTACCTTCTCCACCTCATCTCCCTTTTCAGTTTCCTTTTTATGTATTGTCTTCTATTAGAATATAGAATGTAAACTCCTCAAGGACAGAGATCATTGGTTTTGTTTAAGTTTTTTCCCCTTTTTTCCTGTATTTGTATTTCCAGAACTTAGGACAGTGCCTGGAACAGAGATAATCATTATAAATGCTTATTGATTGACTGACAGTACCTGTCATGGTCCCTCCCCCTACAATATCTCCCCCCATCCTTTATGCCCTGCCAAAGGCTAGTGTCATCCAGCCCAAGTCAAATTACTCCAATGTTACTCTCCTTCCAGGCCCCTCCCTTCTTATTATTCCCCTCTTACTATAGTGTCTTCCAAGTCAAATTATCCCAGAATGGGTAGGGACAAGAGGCTAATGATGGAGTGCTGAAGATAGGAAGGCTAAGAATGGGAATTGGGACTTGGGGGCAAGGGGCTGAGGCTGAGATTGGAGAGCTATAGAGAGAGGGATGAGAGGATAGGACTAAGGATAAAAGCTGAGAATGGGGATAGGGGACTTGGCAGAGAAAACTTAAGATAAGGGGTCAAATATAGGGAATTAAGCTAAGAATTGCCATGGATAAATATGATAGCAAAGTAAAGTAATAAATATTGGAGAGAATTTGGCAAAGTTGGGAAACTGATGCATTGTTGGTGGAGTTGTGAATTAATCCAACCATTCTAGAGAGCATTTGGAATCATGCCAAAAGGACTTTAAAAGAATACCTGGACTTCTGGTCAAAATGCAGGCTTAGAGGCAGTGAAAGTTCAGACCTCTGAAAACCCTTCCTTACCAATCACAAACTGAATGCTCCCAGGACACTGAAATTCAAACTGAACAACAGGACAGACCCAGGGAACCCTCCTCCTGGACCTGGATCAAAAGGTACGACCCCCCCAAAGCCAGAACCCTAGATCTCTCGGATCTAAGGGGTAGGCAGAAGGAAGGTTCCAGGACCCATCCCCCCAACCCAGAGTGCTGAGCCCACAGCAGCAGCAGGAACCTCAGAGCTGGCAAAATGGCCTCAGGGCTGGCTATTCTGAAGGATTCACCTTGAAAGCAACCTGAGCCAGTCTCCGGGGCACCCAACACAGATGGCAGGGAAACATAGTGAGAAGGGGGGTCCTTCCATCTGAGTCTCAAGGGAGGTTCCAGCTTTAGGGCACCAGCTAAACCCAATCACATCAGGAGCCCTCAGAGCTTCTGAAAGGACAGAAACCTCAGGGTTGGCAAAGGGGTTACTCCAAAGGGCTTACCTTGAAAGCAACCTGGGCCAGTCTCCAGGCATTCAACACAGATTGTGGTGGAGGAGGAGGTTTTTTGGTTCGGGGATCATTCGGCCCACACCAGCTGAACCTAATCTCATCAGGAGCCCTCAGAGCCCAGGGAGGCCACGACCCCTCCCCCCTTAGAGAGCAGGGTCTTCTGAAAGAACAGAAAACTAGAGGCGGAGTCAAGATGGTGGCCTAGAAGGAGCATAGACCTGGCAGCCTGGCCAGAGCTTTGGAGATCCTCCATATTTGCTCCAACCGTCCAGGAAGTTTAGAACTCAGAGCAAACCCAGCCCAACCAAGCTGAACTTAATCCCATCAAAAGTCTCCAGAACTCAGGGAAGCCCAGGTTCCCCACCCATCCTCATTGACTGCTGGACTTTAAGCCAATCAAAAGCCTCCAGAGGACAGGGAAGCTCAAACCCCCAACAACCCTCCCCCAGAGACTACACCAAGAGATCTTCTGTTAAAGCTCCAAGAGGGGAGACTGATAGAAGTCCCCAAAAAACAAAAAAATGAGAGGAACAAGAGCACAGACAAATATGGGGAGTAAAGAAGGGGTGAATTTGAGCAAACAACAGAAAAAGAAGAAAGAAACTACAATAGACAGCTACTACTCAGCAAATGGAACAGAGGGGGAGAGATCAGCAAACGATAAACCAGAAATCCCAGCAAATTGGATACAGGCTGTGGAAGAACTCAAAACACAACTAAGAGAGGCTGAAGACAATTGGGAAAAGAACTTAAAAATTAAGATAAGTCATCTGGAAACAGAGGCACTTGAACTAAAACGAGAAAATAGTGTCTTGAAAGCCAAAATCAACCAGCTGGAAAATGAGGCAAAGGAGATGAAAGATGAGGTAAAGGAGATAAAAGACGAGGTAAAGAGGATGAAAGACAATCTTCAAAGAAAATCAGACCAGAAAGAAAAGGATGACCAAAAAGCCAGAGGTGAAATCCAATCTTTAAGAACCAGAATACAACAACTGGAATTAAGTGACCTCACAAGGCAGCAGGACACTATAAAACAAAACAAAAAGAATGAAAAAATTGAGGAAAATGTGAAGCATCTCATTCACAAAACAGACGATTTAGAAAATCGTTCAAGAAGAGACAATTTAAGAATAATTGGTCTACCAGAAGACCATGACAAAAGAAAAATCCTGGACATAATACTAGAGGAAATTGTCCAGGAAAACTGTCCCAAGATCCTAGAACAAGAGGGGAAAGTGGAGATTGAAAGAATCCACAGATCACCCCCTGTATTTAATCCCCAACTGACAACACCAAGAAATGCTATAGCCAAATTCAAAAACAATCAGATGAAAGAAAAGATATTCCAAGCTGCCAAGAAGAAGCCATTCAGATACCATGGAAACACGGTGAGGTTAACACAGGATCTGGCTGCATCCACACTGAAGGACCAAAAGGCATGGAATATGATATTTCAGAAAGCAAGGGAACTAGGTCTACAACCAAGAATAAAATACCCATCAAAACTAACTATATTCTTACAGGGGAAAGTATGGTCATTCAACACAACAGAAGAGTTCCAAGCATTCATAAATAAAAGACCAGACCTGAACAGAAAATTTGATGTCCAACCACAGAACTCAAGAGAATCATCAAAAGGTAATTTAAAAAGAGGGGAAAAAACAAACAAAACAACAACAAAAAAATTTTAAGAGAACCAATAAGTTAAAATGATATGTATCCCTATAAGAAAAGAGGTCATTGGTAACTCTTAAAAACTGTTGCTATCACCTGAGCAGCTAGAAGAATTACACTCAGAGGGAACAGTGACAAACTGTATAGGATGAAAGGACAAGACATAAATAGGTATATAGATATATGCATGCATAAATACATACACATGTGTATGTATATATATATACATATATATATATATACATGACTAGAGCTAAAAAAAAGAGGTTATGACTAAAAGAAATGAGAAAAGAAACAAATGGGGGTAAATTTATATGTCACAAAGACGCTCATGGCAGGAGAGGGGAGAACATCAATACACTGGAAGGGTAAAGAGGTTGGAGATAGGAAATACTCAACTCTTATGTACTTTGAAACTGACCCAAAGAGGAAAGAACAATCCAATCCATTGGGGAAGAGAATAGATTTGTGCCCTATAGGGGAGTAGAAGGGTAAAAAACGGACTGGTGAGGAGGGAAGCAGTACAAGGGAGGAAGGGGGGGGGGGAATCTTAAAAAGACTACAGGGGAAAGTAAGGGAGGGAATAAGAAGGGGGGGTAGAAAGGGAAGTAAAATAAGGGGGGGGGGGACTAGGGGGACTGACTATAAACAAACATTGGTGTAGAAGGAAATAGTGAAAGAAGAAAAGGCAGGACACAGGAGTAGAAATCAAAATGCTGGGAAATACACAGCTAGTAATCATAACTCTGAATGTGAATGGAATGAACTCACCCATAAAACACAAGCAAATAGCAGAGTGGATTAGAATCCAAAACCCTACCATATGCTGTCTGCAAGAAACACACATGAGGAAGGTAGATACGCATAGGGTGAAAGAGGATGGAGCCAAATCTATTGGGCATCAAATGATAAAAAGAAGGCAGGAGTAGCAATCATGATATCGGACAAAGCCAAAGTAAAAATAAATCTAGTTAAAAGAGATAGGGAAGGTAATTACATGCTGATAAAAGGCAGTATAGACAAAGAAGAGATATCTGTACTCAATATGTATGCACCAAATGGCAGAGCATCCAAATTTTTAAAGGAGAAACTAGAGGAGCTCAAGGATGAAATAGATAGAAAAACTATACTAGTGGGAGATCTGAACCTTCCCCTATCTGAACTAGATAAATCAAATAAAAATAAATAAATAAGAAAGAGGTGAGAGAAGCAAATGAAATCTTAGAAAAATTAGAGTTAGTAGACATATGGAGAAAAATAAATAGGGACAAAAAGAAATACACCTTCTTTTCAGCAGCACATGGTACATTCACAAAAATTGACTATGTACTAGGGCACAAAATCATTGCAAACAAGTGCAAAAGGGCAGAAATAATAAATGCAACCTTGTCAGACCACAATGCAATAAAAATAATAATTAGTAAGGGTACATGGAAAGATAAATCAAAAATGAATTAGAAATTAAACAATATGATTCTCCAAAACCAGCTAGTTAAAGAACAAATCGTAGAAACAATAACTTCATTGAAGAAAATGACAATGGTGAGACATCCTTTCAAAACCTATGGGATGCAGCCAAAGCAGTACTCAGGGGGAAATTTATACTCTTGAGTTCATATATAAACACATTAAGAAGGGCAGAGGTCAATGAATTAGGCATGCAAATTAAAAAACTAGAAAGTGAACAAATTAAAAATCCTCAGATGAAGACTAAATTAGAAATCCTAAAAATCAAAGGAGAAATTAATAAAATTGAAAGTCAAAGAACTATTGATTTAATAAATAAGACTAGAAGCTGGTACTTTGAAAAAACAAATAAAATTGACAAAGTACTAGTCAGTCTAATTAAAAAAAGGAAAGAAAAAAACCAAATTGACAGTATCCAAGATGAAAAGGGAGACCTCACCTCTAATGAAGAGGAAATCAAGGCAATCATTAAAAACTACTATGCCCAATTATATGGCAAAAAAATATAGCAATCTAAGTGATATGGATGAATACTTACAAAAATATAAATTGCCTAGACTAAAAGAAGAAGAAATAAATTACCTAAACAACCCCATATCAGAAAAAGAAATTGAATAAGCCATCAAGGAACTCCCTAAGAAAAAATCCCCAGGTCCAGACAGATTCACAAATGAATTCTGCCAAACATTCAAGGAACAGCTAACCCCAATACTATACAAACTATTTGTCAGAATAAGCCAAGAAGGGGTTCTACCAAATTCTTTTTACGACACAAACATGGTACTGATCCCAAAGCCAGGCAGGTTAAAAACAGAGAAAGAAAACTATAGGCCAATCTCCCTAATAAATATAGATGCAAAAATCTTAAATAGGATACTAGCAAAAAGACTCCAACAAGTCATCACAAGGGTTATCCACTACGATCAGGTAGGATTCTATCAGGAATGCAAGGATGGTTCAATATTAGGAAAACCATCCACATAATTGACTATATAAACAAGCAAACCGACAAAAATCACATGATTATCTCAATAGATGCAGAAAAAGCCTTTGACAAAATACAACACCCATTCCTAATGAAAACACTAGAAAGTATAGGAATAGAAGGGCCTTTCCTAAAAATAATAAACAGTATATACCTAAAGCCATCAGCAAACATCATCTGCAATGGGGAAAAACTCAAAGCCTTCCCAATAAGATCAGGAGTCAAACAAGGATGCCCATTATTACCTTTATTATTTAATATTGTACTAGAAACACTAGCAGTAGCAATTAGAGAAGAAAAAGAAATTGAATGTATTAAAATTGGCAATGAGGAGACCAAGCTGTCACTCTTTGCGGATGATATGATGATTTACTTAAAGAATCCTAGGGAATCAACCAAAAAACTAATCGAAATAATCAACAACTTTAGCAAAGTTGCAGGATACAAAATAAACCCACATAAGTCATCAGCATTTCTATATATCTCCAACCCAGTTCAGCAGCAAGAATTAGAAAGAGAAATTCCATTTAAAGTCACCCGAGACAATATAAAATACTTAGGAGTCTATCTGCCGAGACAAACACAGGAACTATATGAACACAACTACAAAACACTCTCCACACAATTAAAACATGATCTAAACAATTGGAAAAACATTGATTGCTCATGTGTGGGACAAGCTAACATAATAAAAATGACCATTCTACCCAAACTTATCTATCTTGAGGCGAGAGACTGGCCAGCAGCCCTCGCCCACAAGAGGAAAGATAGATAGAGGTTTATCTCTGGGGGAAACAAGGATCTAAAGCTGGGAGGGATGGCAAGAGAGAGAACCAGACATCGAATCATATATAAATCGAGCTCCACAGACTTAAGCTCCGGCCTTCCACTTCATAGATACATGAGACAGCGAGAAGACCACAACATAACATCATAGGCATCAGAAATAAGCTTAGAGACCAATAGAGACAAGCCACAGTCCTTAAACCCGTGCTACTAGCACAGACTGTTATGGCTTAATGATAGGCATAAGAGAAACAGAGGTGAAAGATGGAGCATGGCCAGAGGCCTGCTCCATGAGAGAGAGAGAGATAGTAGTAAGGAAGAGAGATGAGTGGTAAAAGCTGGGCTAGGCCTGTGGGCTCGTGTATTTATTGATTATCATATGCAAAGATACATAATGCATAGTAATTAAAGACATAGGGGATTATCATTGGTAGAAAGGTAAATTGTCATAAGATAAGGGCGGATCCTTCTTCAGCCTGGGGAGAACAAAGAAACCTACTTTCGCGCCCAAACTAGTTGGGATCAAAGTTCATTGCCTTACTGGCCATGTGCAGGATCGAGAATGCGCTCTTCTCAGGCCTAACTCTATGGCTTAATTATCTGTCTTGAGTAAACACAGTTGTGGACTGCTACATATCTATTTAGTGCCATACCTATTGAACTACCAAAAAACTATTTTACTGAATTAGAGAAAATTATAACAAAGTTCATTTGGAAAAATAAAGGATCAAAGATATCCAGGGAAATAATGAAAAAAATACAAAGGAAGGTGGCCTTGCAGTCCCAGATATCAAACTATATTACAAAGCAGTGGTCATCAAAACAATTTGGTACTGGCTGAGACAGAAAGGAGGATCAGTGGAATAGACTTGGGGTAAATGACCTCAGCAAGACAGTTTTTGACAAACCCAAAGACCCCAGCTTTTGGGACAAAAATCCAGTATTTGATAAAAACTGCTGGGAAAATTGGAAGACAGTGTGGGAGAGATTAGGTTTGGATCAACACCTCACACCCTACACCAAGATAAACTCAGAATGGGTGAATGACTTGAATATAAAGAAGGAAACTATAAGTAAATTAGGCAAACACAGAATAGTATACATGCCAGACCTTTGGGAAGGGAAAGATTTTAAAACCAAGCAAGACTTAGAAAGAATCACAAAATGCAAAATAAATTATTTTGACTACAACGAATTAAAAAGGTTTTGTACAAACAAAACCAATGTAACTAAAATTAGGAGGAAAGCAACAAATTGGGAAACAATCTTCAAAACAAAAACCTCTGACAAAGGTCTAATTACTCAAATCTATAAAGAGCTAAACCAGTTGTACAAAAAATCAAGCCATTCTCCAATTGAAAAATGGGCAAGGGACATGAATAGGCAATTTTCAGTTAAAGAAATCAAAACTATTAATAAGCACATGAAAAAATGTTCTAAATCTCTTATAATCAGAGAGATGCAAATCAAAACAGCTCTGAGGTATCACCTCACACCTAGCAGATTGGTCAACATGATAGCAAAGGAAAGTAATGAATGCTGGAGGGGATGTGACAAAGTTGGGACATTAATGCATTGCTGGTGGAGTTGTGAATTGATCCAACCATCCTGGAGGGCAATTTGGAACTATGCCCAAAGGGTGATAAAAGACTGTCTGCCCTTTGATCCAGCCATAGCACTGCTGGGTTTGTACCCCAAAGAGATAATAAGGAAAAAGACTTGTACAAGAATATTCATAACTGCACTCTTTGTGGTGGCCAAAAATTGGAAAATGAGGGGATGCCCTTCAATTGGGGAATGGCTGAACAAATTGTGGTATATGTTGGTGATGGAATACTATTGTGCTAAAAGGAATAATAAAGTGGAGGAGTTCCATGGAGACTGAAACAACCTCCAGGAAGTGATGCAGAGTGAGAGGAGCAGAACCAGGAGAACATTGTACACAGAGACTGACACATTGTGGTACAAGAGAACGTAATGGACTTCTCCAGTAATGGCTTTATAATGTCCCTGAACAATCTGCAGTGATCTATGAGAAAAAAAAATTACCCTCAAGCAGAGGACAAACTGAGGGAGTAAACACACCGAGGAAAAGCAACTGCTTGACTACAGAGGTTGAGGGGACATGATTGAGGAGAGACACTAAATGAATACTCTAATGCAAATACCAACAACAAGGAAATGGGTTCAGAGCAAGGACACATGTGATACCCAGACAAATCGCGAGTGAGCTAGGGAAGGGGTTGGGGGGGGAGGGGAGAGGAGGAAAAGAAAATTATCTGTTTCCAATGAATAATGTATGAAAATGACCAAATAAAATAATGTTAAAAAAAAAAAAAGAATACCTGCCCTTTGATCTAGCAATACCACTTCTAGGTTTATGTCCCAAAGAGATTTTTAAAAAACTGACCAAGGACATGTTTGTACAAAAATATTTATCGCTGAGCTTTTCATGGTAGCAATAAATTGGAAAATGAAGGGATGTCTCTCTGGTGGGAAATGGCTGAACAAATCATGGTATATGATAGTGATGGAATGCTATTGTGCTCTAAGGAATGGTGAATTGATGGATTGCTATAAGAACCAGAAAGACCTAGATGAACTAATGTGCAGTTAAATAAGCAGAACCAAGAGAACATTATACATAGAAACTAACATTGTGGGACATTCAAAGGAATTGACTTTGCTCCTAGTAGCAATGCAATGATTCAGGACAATTCTGTGGGACTTATGAGAAAGAATTCTATCCACATCCAGAACTGTGGGAGTAGAAATCCAGAAGAAAACATGTGATTTATCATGTGTTTATATGGGCAGGTGATTTGGAGTTTTGGTTTTAAAGGATTACTCGTTTATAAAAATGAATAATAATTTGGAAATGGGTTTGTGATAATGTATGTGTGTGTGTGTGTATGTATAAGTCAGTGGAATTGCTTGTCAGTTTCAGGAGGGGAGAGGGATGAGGGGAAGTAGAAAATATAAATCATGTAACCATGGAAAAAAATTTAAATAAATTGAAAAAAGAATTTCCATAAGTAAGAGTGAAGACAGGGCAACTATGTGGTACAATGGATAGAATGCTGGGCCTGGAGTCAAGAAGACTCCTTTTCCTGACTTCAAATTTGTCTAGCTATGTGACCCTGGGCAAGTCACCCTGTTTACCTCAATTTCTCATCTATAAAAATGAATGGGAGAAGAAAATGGCAAAACACATCTTTTCCAAAAAAACTCTAAATAGGGTCACAAAGAGTCAACCATTACTAAAAAAATCACTAAACAACAAAGAGTAAAGATAACAAATTAATAAGTAAGATGGGGGGATTAAAGATGTCAGATGGGAGCCTGACACAAGGGATGACAATAGAGGGAAGAGATTGATAATAAAAATGTGAAACAAGACAAGAGGTCTGAGGATGAATAAGTGGGGAGGGATGCTAAAGATGGAGGGACTGAGAATGGAAAGATAAGAATGGGACAGATGATTGGTGCCTGGGAAGGGGGGGGGATAAGAATGGGTAAAGAGTAAAGTGGTAAAGGGTAAAGACTGGAAAGCTGAGGATGAAGAGAAATATAGTTGAAAGGGGAAGACAGAGATAATTTGGTGATGGAGATGGTTAAGAATAGAGACTAATCCTTCTCCAAGCCAAAGAAATCTCTCACACCCAATTCTACCTCCCATAATACTAGAGGAAAGTTTACCTTCACCCTGAAGCAAGTAGGAATTGCTGCTACCATCTCAAATGTTAAGAAGCTGCAAGATCCAGGCTTTTAGAGATGTCTCATTCTGAGCTCCCATGCTTCTCTCTCCATGTATCAGACAAAGGTTCAGGCAATAGGAACTCTCCTCCTCTGAATCTTCAGCCTTGATTACTAAGGAAGCTCCTTGATCCTGATCTCTTCTTCTAAGAGGATAAGAAAGGGACCTTTGCCTTTGACCTCAGAACTTTCCCTTTTTACTAATTTATAAACTGTCACTGATCCCTAACAACTGGACCCTGAACCTACTTGGCTCCCTAGGTTCAATGGTCTGATATAGGTAATTCCTATTCACCCCCATTTTCTGCTCCAAAACACTCAGGTTGTCTATCCACTTGAGCCATATGTTATATACCCCACAACACAAGAATTCAGAATGCATACATTCAAAATGTATATATCTAGAGAAGATGGTTAGGGATATGGATAAAAATTATTTTAAAAAACTAACTAATTCTAGGTTGAGTTGAGCCTAAGACATATATAATAGCCTAATTTTAGGCTAATGATCTCTCTAGGGTAGGACTATCCAGGTTCCAGCTCCCTTACTAGCAGCCCCCAAATATGCCCAACTCTTTAACTAGATAGGAACACGTAGATGGTACATAGGATAGAGTACCAAGCCTGAAATCAAGACATTTTCCTAAGTTCAAATCTGACTTCAAAAACTAGCTGTGTGACCCTGGAAAATTTATGTAGCCTTGTTTGCCTCAGTTTCCTCACCTATAAAATAAGTTGGAGAAGTAAATGGCAAAGCACTCCAATAGCTTTGCCAAGAAAACCCCAAATGGGGGTCCCAGAAAAGTCAGAAACAACTGAAAACAACTGAACAAAAACAGCATCTAGAGAAGGTTGATGAAGATTTTGCTCCAAGGAATTGAAACTTAGAGGGCATTGACTGTAGTTACAACTCAGCTTAGCATATAGAATAGTTAGTTAAAATAGGAAGCTACCAGATGGCCTATGCTTCCTCCGTCTGGCTGCTATATTCCACATCATAGCCTCTGAGGAAAAATTCAAAGAGAAGATTTTAGACCAGTCCATTCACAAGCCTCTGGAGATTTCAAGAGGTCATGCAGGCTATCCGTAGGCTTCCTAGCAGTCTGGTCATATTGACTCATTTCTGCAACAGATTGCCATGTCTCCTGTGGTAACACCATGACCCATCTCCTGGATTTTGAACAGAAATGCTTTCGTCTGTCCAATCCACATCACATTCTATTTGGTTTTATTGTTCTAACCTTTGGTTTATCTTCCACTTCTGTGCCTGGCATCACCCCCACATCCCTCCCTGATAGGATCTCTGTCTTACTATTCCTTGTCCCCACTTCATAACCTAGCATGAAGTTTCAAATGCATCTCCATCCCTCTGGACCTGTAGCTGATAACTGGAGGCTCTCAAGAATTTAATTGAATCACACAGAAATAAAATACATTTTCCCCACACTATTAAGAGCCTCCCCCAAAACAATCACTGCTTAAAATTTTTTGAAAAAATTTCTGACTCCACAACTAGGAATATCAGAATTTAAACCTTTTCAAGGCTAGGGCCTTGCAAAATTAGGCAAGCTATTGAGGGCAGCTAGGTGACTCAGTGGACTGAGAGACAAGCCTAGAGACAGGAGGTACAGAGTTCAAATCTGACCTCAGGTACTTCCTAGCTTGTGTGATCCTGAACAAGTCACTTAACTCCCTTTGCCTAGCCCTAACCTCTCCTCTGCCTTGAAACCAATACACAGTATTGATTCTAAGACAGAAGATAAGACGGTTTTTTAAATTATGCAAGCTATTCTGGTTTCCTGTGAGACAGAGGCAATTATTGCAGTAGTCTGGGGAAAGAATTGGAAAGGAGACAAGTAAGGACAATCATTGGGGAGAGGATTCAGAAGGGAAACAATGGAGGAAGATAGGAAGGGATCGAAACAAGAAGTGTCTTCTCCCTCTCCTTTCCTGTGTCTAGTAATGCTCCCTAGCAGATCCTTTCAGACTGTGAGCATCAGACCTAGTAAGAATGGATCTTAAGGGCTATCCACCCTTGTTTTTACAGTTGAGGGAACTGAGGTATCAGCCCTGTACCCAGTCTCTATTCTATCTCTGTCTTTCCCCAAAGGAGTCACAAATATTCCATTGTCCAGATGTAGAGCAGAAAAGACTAATTTTCAAGCATTTGGTGAGCTATCATAAAGAAAAGGGACTTGTTCAGAACTAGGGCAGTGGGAAGATGTTGCAAAGAGGCAAATTTAGGCTTTATAGAAGGAAGGAAACTAACAAATTAAACTGTGAAAAGGGGGAAATGGGCCCCCTCCTGGAGGTAAAAGGCTCCCCATCATAACCAAAACCTAGATGACCACTTAGTGTATGCTATGTTATAGGTTGGGTTCTTATTCAAGTTGGACTAGATGGCCTCTGAGATCCCTTCCAATGCTGAGATCCTGTGATTAAGACCCACTCTAACAGGTTCCAAATATTAGCTCTGGACCACAAGCCCTCCAGTCTCTTCTTTTAAAAAAAACACTTACCTTTCATCATAAAATCAATATTAAGCATTGGTTCCAAGGCAGAAAAGTGGCAAGGGCTAGGCAATGGAGGATAAGTGGCTTGCCTAGAGTCACACAACTAGGAAATGTCTGAGGCCAGATTTGAACCCAGAAGTTCCTTTCTCCAGGCCTGGCTCTCTATCCACTGAGCCATCTAGCTGCCCCCCAATCTCTTCTAATGTACCCTGACTCCAATCCATCAAAGACTCAATCTCCTTCCTCCATGGTTTCAGGACAAGGTATGGAGGAGAAACCTTCAGATCTCTCTGTCTTCTGAAGCCACTAAATGTGTTTGGTCCCTTTGTCTCTCTGACTCTGAGGTCTCACTGAGATCTACCACCTCTATGCTATATATGGTTTCCTTGTCTCCATACTCCATTGTCTCACCTGCCATCGTGTCCTCATAACCATTGCTATGCTGAAGTGATCCAGACTGCCTCGTTTCCATTTCCTGATGACTCCAGGACAGTGATGGGATAATGGAGAAGTCTTATTAAACAGTATATATTTGACTCTGTATGTGTACATACGTGTGTGTGTGTGTGTGTGTGTGTGTGTGTGTGTGTGTGTGTGTAGAATGTTACTGCTGAACATTGTAGAAGTTCAGGTAACAAAGGGATCAGGATTTAGATATCCAAACCAGGGTCCTCCATTTAAGGAAACAATAGCCTAGAGAGAGCCTGAAGTGAAAATTTCGCAATTTCATAGGCTTCAGAGTTAGAAGGGATCTGAGAGGTTATTTGGTCCAATACTTTTATTTTATAGATGATTTAGTTCACTGAAGCCAAGAGAGGAGTAGGATGATACAGGCATACATATAGAAAGTAACTAAGCAAGGATCTGAAGGCAGGTTTTCTGACTCTAAATCAAATGTTCTTTCCCCACTCACATTCAGTCTTGGATCCCCTTAGGGAGGTAAGAATCCAGGACCCTAGAAAGGATCAAGTCACAGAAATCTCCCAGATTTCACAAGCTTCCCAACAGAAGCCAAATAGGTGGTTCACATGGCCAAGTGTTGAGGGGAAGAAATAGGGGGTTTACAGAAACTCTCCCTCTCCTGGAGGGGAGGTACCACACATTTCCTCCCTGGCTTGGAGGGGTAAAAGTGAGGAAACTTCACATTACCTTTCTTGCACTGGAATTAGGGGACAGCCCTCCACACTGACTCCCTGCTGTTGGTTTGTTGAGCTCCTTCCTGCCTTCAGCTTTGAGCTCCTGTCACAATGCCTTCTGCATGTGCTGTTGCTCTGCTGCTCTCCCAGAACCTTTGCTCGAGTAGCAGTTGCAGGGCTAGCATGCAGTGCTCATCCAGGTGGAACTGGAAGTGGAAAAAGGCATTCCCCCAGGGCCCAGTGATAGAGTGACTCTGGAAATGGTCTTCTAAGAAAAGCTTGTTCAGCAGCATCTTGCTGGCAGTGTTGACATTTTTTGTCAAAGCAGATGGCTTCTTGTAGCTCTTCATGGCTGTATCCATTGAAGGGTTCAGGCTCAGCTTCAGTAACTCAGCCAGGCCAGCACTCTCCAGGAGTTCTCTCCACCTCCTGGAGCATCCCTGTCACCAGCCTCTCCACCTGCTGTACCCTAAGCAAATACATGGGAAAGGGAGCCTCATTTGTGATCCAGGCTATAGAGAATGAGAGGGAAGTAATTCCAAACTAGAGGAATATAAGAACTCTATGGGGTCTGGAAATGATTAAGGTGATTAACAGTAACTATTTAAAGAAGAGGATTTGGTCCAGACAGATGGTACTTCAAGGAACATTGGGAATGTGTTGACTGAGAAGTCGGGCCAATTAGGAAATGTCTGAGATCCACAGAAAGGAGTTTGTTCCGGCAGAGAGAGATGGAAACAAAGGAGGACCAGAGGAGTGCAAAGGGTGGATTGCTGGTACGGAACCTTGACTAAGTTTGAGGAAGGTCAAGTCACAGGGAGATCATAGCAGCTCAAGGAGTGTCCTAGGTCTGGGAGTGCAGTTGCTCAAGGGAAAAGGCAAAGCCCAACCTGGAAATCTCCCCATCCTGGGCAGAAAAGCTGAGGAAAGGGGAAAAGAGGAAATTTAAAGGGAAGTTGAAGCCATTCTGCATAGAGAGAAGAAAGCTGACTCCAGGAAAAATTATCCCCAGGAACAGAGGCTATGTAAGGAGCCAGAGTGACTTGGGGTGGAGCCAGGGAAAACTACTGTGGAATGATACAAAGGGCACATAGGATTTGAAGTTGGAAGACTTTTGTTGAAATTCTTTCTCTGTTGCCTGCTACCTCTGTGACCTTGGACAAGCCACTTGACCTCTGGGCTTCAGTTTTCTTATTTGTAAAATGGAGGGAGGGAGGTGACTACATGATTTCTAAGGATCCTTCCAGTCCCTATGAGTCACAAAAATCTGCATAACTGAGTCAAGCTTAAGTCATTGACCACACTATGTCCCTGTACACAACCTGCCTAAACACAGTGAAGCATCACTCAGCAACAGGGGGAGAGTTCTGCACCCTCAGCAGGTGGCCTGAGGTGGGGAGGATGGGGAATGATTCTCTAACAGAGCAGGAGGGGGAAAATGTATCAGAGAAAATCTAAGGGAAAGACAAGGACTGTCCCAAAGACTTGGTCTTTGCTGAAGGAACCCCAGAGCCTTTGGGAGATTAACATATGCAAACACATCAGGAAAGACTTCTTTTCAAGATTCCTGGACTGGTGATATTACCAGAAGATACTCTTCCACCCTGGCCAGAATCTGCCCCACCATTATGATTGAGACAATTAGATCTGGCTCCCACATGGCCTCTTCCCAGCGCCATTAGGTAACAGAAAGAAAAAAAATAGAGGATTTCCAGAAGAATTCCTATTTGGAATTTTAATGGACATATAGGCCAACCAGGTGGCTAGAGAAATTGAGCCCTCTGGACTTGAAGAAAAGCCCCTGAAACTCCAACAGATTGGAGTGTTGTTCCTGAGGTCCATCACTGATTCTTAAAGTGGCTCAGTAGGTTACCCCCAACCCCAACTCCTAGTCACTGTCCTGTTTGTCCCAAATGTTTGTCCTCCTGAAGCCTTTTCTCCCTCTCACACCCTTCTTTATCTCCAAGGGTCTCACCACTGATTCCTTCCATAACACCTCAGTAGTGGTCATCAAAGCCAAGGCAACAGATGAGCACAGGTTCTCCCACATCATACAACACGTTCAATTTCTGTGTCTCCTCAATGCTCTCAACATTGGTGATCCAACAGCAGTGGGATGGCCAATAAATGGACCAGGGCATACAGCTCCATGACCAAAGGAAGTAAGGTATAAAATAGCTGGGAGGGAGAATAGAGAAAGCTCATTGGATAAAGATCCCTTTATCCAATGAGAACTACTGAGACAAGAACCTCAAGGAGAAATACCCTAAACTCAAAGCTAAGGGACATCCAAAAGAGGCATGCGTGGATATAGGTTTAACAGTTCATTTGACCCCCAAGAAAAGGGAACTAATACAATGTGGAGAAAGACTGGGCAAAGGGAGCCCCACATTCATATGTCTGAAAGTAAGGGAAAGTTTATGTGACTGTGTTTGTCTGTTAGAATTTTGTATAGGGGTGCCTCTTTTTTGGAGGGGGGATAATAGTATCCATAATCACGATTTCATTGAGATAGGGAACTCTCAGTGAAGAAACTCCCTGTACCAATGTCTATTGTCAACTACATTACAACTTCTTATCTTAGAGCATGGAGCACAACCTGAAGCACTGAGGTCAAATGACTTACTCGGGGTCATATAACCAACATGTGTCAAAAGCAGCACATAAATGTGTTTTCTTGGGGATCAGCTCTGTCTATTCATCCATAGTGCTTTATATGTGTTTATGTTTCTGTAAATGGGAGACTGTGTGTGTGTTTAACAATAGCTCACATTTTACAACGCTTTCCTTATAAACATCCTGTGAGGCAGCTATTGAAAGTATCATTATCAACTAGAAAGCAATTTGACAGAAACAAGGTACAGAATAACATTCCATACTGTATACTAAGATAAAATCAAGATGGGTAAATGATTTAGAAATAAAGGGTGATATCATAAGCAAATTAGGGAATTTGCTTAATTAGCATAAAATATTTTACCTATCAGATTTATGGATAAAGTAAGTTTTTATGACCAAACAAGAGATAGAAAGCATTACAGAATTTTTTACCTGTAATCGCAAAAAATAAAAACATTGATTTTTTTAAAAGAAAGTATTATTATTTTTCCCATCTTACAGATAAAGAAACTGAGACTCTCAGAGGCTAAAGTATTTGATGTCACATAATAAGTAAGTGGTAGAACAGGAACTTGATTTCAGGCCCCCTATACATTGACTCCTACACCAACAAGGTGAAATATATTATTCTCCAAACTACCCAAGAATACAGTCCTATCTACTCAGGCTCAAAGTTTTTTGCTGCCAAATTTGATGTCCACATCCTTACTCACCCTTTCCACAGCCAGGCATGGCCATTGGGGAAATTCTCAATTCCTCAAAATTAAGAACTATGTGAGAATTGTGAGGCCAGCAAAATGATAGAAGCCAAAGTGGGCATGCCCTAGTAGTTGATCATGGCATAAACTTGTGATGTTATATAAAGATGTCAGGAGGAACTCTGGCTCTGAATTTTTATATAGTACAGGTGGGACCACGACAGGAGAAAAAATACAAATAAAAAGAATTTCTAGAAGCTCTCTTTAATCCTGCAACAAGAATGCCCCTATAAATGAATGGGGCAAGGCCAAATAGCCAAAGTCTGGCACTACTCCCTCTCAGCTGTGATTGAGCTTTGATTGAAATGATCATTGTACTTTAGCAAAATACTCAGAACAAGCTTCTCCAGCTTCTGAATCCTCCATAACGCTGGGCTGTTCCCTTTGCCTTGTCCATCTTCACATTACATTAAGCTTAGTTCCTTGGATGTCAAATAAAATGTCATGCCTCTACCTCTGCCACATACAGTGTCAATCCTGGCCCACTCATTAACACAACCCCTGAGAGCTCAAACCCAGGCCTGAATCTTTCTCTTTTCAGTGAGAGGGAAGACAGTTATGGCAAACCTAAGGAAAAAACAAGCGTCTGCAGTTGTAGTTCCCAAATCAGCAAGCTGGAAGGTACTCAGCCCAGTGCCTGACCCTAAAAGGATGAAGGATTTAATAACCCACAACTCTCCTCTGCCCTGAGAGTGAAAGGCAAATGAATGACCATGCAAACATACAGACCAGCATGCCAACATGATCCTTGCATCCTTGCCTGGTTAACTTGCTTCCAGCTCCAGGCTAGCCCAGAATATCTGTTTCTGTCTGTGCCAGAGCAAGAGGAGCTCCAGGCTGAACGCGATCAGTTCACAGTCCCACCAGTTTTCTTTTTTTTTTTTTTCAAGAAAAAGCTTCCTCCAGGACCCTTCCAACCCAAATGTAAGAAAATCTGCTTCTTCACTTGGTGACAGAAGCAGTTTCCACAAAAGTGGGGGGGAAAGCCCTGGGCTTTCCAGAGCATGAATAAACCTGGTATTTCCATTAGTTCTTATGAATAATTCATGAAACACATGATTAATTCAGATTCATGAATTATTTAGGTGTAATTCTGGAAAATTCCTGGTCAATTCATTTTCAAACAGACAAGTCAGTGAGTCGGGTTCAAGGGTCACAGACTATTCTTTTCTCCTAGACCCTGGAAGAGAGGTCTCATGTGTGCTCACATCAACAGAGAGCTTTAGGAACACGCAAAAATATACACTCACAATATATTCACACTGGCACTGTTACAGAGATATACAAACATCTTCCCACGAGTAAATACTCCAAGACACCAACTCTTGACATTTACAAAAAATTCTGAGTTCACACCTAGACATGGAGCCACCTAAGTAACCACCCCTCTATATGACCTTAGACTGCCTCTCTCATTCATCTTCTTCTACCTGGCACAGGCTCCAAACAAACCACATCCAGTTCCAAATACACAACCTCCGCTAGCCCGGAAGCGATCTCCCAGTCCCTTTAGACACAGATCCGGGCCCAGCTCTGTAAGTCTAAGAAAACATGATGTTCATATTTATTCATTCATTAGAAGATTTGCTAGGACAATATGTCTCCTGCTATTCTCTTTCCCCTAAGGTATATTTATGTTCTGACATTTACAGATACAGGACATACTTGCATGTGACTAAAGAAAAATCACTTTATCTCAACTTAAAACCTTGCTCAGCTTTAAATTCTGTCCTGATTTGCCTTGCATTTATAATTTCAAGCTCTTAAAGAAACAGACATCTCAAAAACAGTAAAGATGGTGGTTGCTAAGTGACGAGAGAGAGAGAAATGAGAGAGAGAAATAGAGATAGATACATAGAGATACACCGTGTATTTATACGTGCTACATATATATAATAGATATTATTATGCTATATACAATAACCCTCTATCTTAAAGCTTTCCTCCCTACCTTTCCAGTCTTCTTATACCTTGCTTCCAGCCTACACTTTCTGATTCTGTGATTCTGGTCTCCTTTCTGTTCTATGACTAAGAAACTACATCTCTTGACTCTAGGCATTTTCTCTGGTTGTTCCCCATGCTTACAGTGTTCTCACTTTTCATCTCTGCCTACTGGTTTTCCCACCATCCTTTAAATCTCAATTAAAATTCTACCTTCTATAAAGAGACTTTTCTAACCTTTCTTAATTCTAAGGTCTTCCCTCTGCTAATTATGTCCTATGTATCCTATATGTAAATTATTTGTATAGATTTGTTACTTTGTTGTCTCTACCATTAAGAATATGAACTCCTTGAGGGCAGGGACTGGCTTTGGCTTCTTTTTGTAACCCCAGTACTCAGCACAGTATGTGACACATAGTAGGTGCTTAATAAATTTCTACTGATTGAGTATGCTACACATAATATATTCAACTATATTATATACACAATATATTTTACATACTATATATTACACAGGTATAAACACTATAATTATATATACTATATATGCAAACATATTTATATGATATGTGTATGCTCTATATATCCTAGATTTATTTGTTTATAGCATATATAAAAGTATATTTTTTTCAGAAAGAAAGAAAGAAAAAGAAATAGAAAAAGAGAAAGAAAAGAAAGACTGAATGATACATATATTACATAAGTCATATATATTGCCTATATATTACAAAAATACAAATACAGAAAATATACCATATATACACTCTATATGTTCATATACACACACATTTGTTAATACAATCTTTGACTTCAATGACCAACGTCTTCATGTTAAACAAAATAATCAGCTGAAAAGAAATCTCATTCTTGTTGGGGAAAAGGATTATGGAACTCACTATGACAGTGAGGCAACATTCGTATGTGACAGGTTATATATTCCTCTCCTTAATAACCCTTGGTTTCACCTCTCACCTTTCATCTTTGAGAAAGTGGAAATAAAAGTATGGTGCAAAAGAGGTAGGATTAGTAAGGATGTTGCATTTATCAGTCCCTCTACCTAAACACAATATATGAAACTTGTGGTTGAGAAACAGGAAAGCCCATAGTAAATGGGGTAAGTGTCCACAAGAGGTATTGACTGACTTGTGGAGTTTATTAAGGCTTGACTTTGCACATGCTCAGACTCCCTAAAATGGAGGGACCTGTTTTAGGGGGGAAAACGACATTTGTATTAGTCTGCGTCTTTTTAGGTGAGGGTCTTAATCATCCAGAACATGGACACCCAAAACTGAGTTATGTAGGGAAAAGACTACCTCCTCTTACTCTTTTAGGCCCTGGGACCTAATTGGATCACATGATTTAGAATACATGATAATTTCTACCATAGAATCCCAACACTGAAAAGAGGTCAGGGCACATAGACTTCTCAAACATCTTCTTCCTGGACAGACTGAGGGGACACCCAAGATTTCTATTCTGACAATGACCACCTCCCTAAAATGGAAAGTTAAGGATATTATCATTGAGTACCAAGATTTGCAGGATCTGTGTAGTCAAGAATGGTCTTATCAAATGCTTCTGAAATGATCTGTTTGGTTCAGACCTCTCTTTAGATCTATATGGAGGAAGGTGGGAGAAGGCTGTGTCTATAGAGCAATCAGCTATCATTGGACAACACATTAGATAGGACCAGAACTAAGAATAATGTAACAACCTGAATTTGTCTTCTCTAGATATGGGTATAATTTCGTATATCCAGGCAAATAAGCATTCTTCTACTCTGGATTGTGGCTGTCATCTCTATACCAGCTTCCTTTTGCTTTCCCCAGTCACCCTGCTTTTAAGCATCCCTGGCTAGCTGGGATGGAGTTGGGCTCTTAGTGGGAATAGTGTTAAAGTTCTAGGTACTTTCACTAATGGGGCTTCATTTGCCTGGGTGGACTAAACAGATATCAATAAGGCAAAGCAATATACATCTGGTATACTTTTAGAGTGAATAGATTCTTTGAATGAATAAATATGAATAGTAGCGTGTGTATATATACATATATATATGTATATATATACACACTACCACTACTACATGGGATATAGTAGTAACATCCATACAGGCAAGGAGTGGGGGTGGGTGGAGAGGGAACAAGTAGGGCTTCACAAACTCTACTGAGTACTATATCTGGGTAAGCGACCAGAAAGTCTAAATTGAAGTTGTATCAGCTTACTTCCACTGGATAGGATGAGCAGGACCTAGACATTCCCCAAGTCCTAAGTGCCTAGCTCCATTACTCTGTACAAGTGTAGAAAGCCCCCAATTTTTTAATCAAGCAATAATCATTAAGCATCTACTATGTGCCCAGCACTGTGTTAAGTGCACAATTGCACAATGGTCTTCACTGCTCAGTAAAGTAAGAAAAATTCATTAATTTCCATCATCAATTGTATGAAGCTTAGTTTATTTTGCCATTGTTCCATTTGGCTCCTACTCTTGCTTTCTCCTTTTATCAGGCTCCCCAGGACCACTGACTCACAGATAAAATAAATGGAAGTCATAGAAAGTAAAAATAAAAGTAACAACATTGGCTTAAACTCTCAGCCCCTTAATTCTCAGTAAAGTTTCAGACTTCAAATCCTTAATCCCTTTACTTCTGTGCTTATCTCCCATCACACCCCCCTCGGACATATCCAAAAGCCTCACTGAAGAAGTGCTTTCAACTTTCTGATTTCGGTAATCAAGGGGAAGGGGAAGAGAACTCATTTCAGTGTTCCATTTCTCCTGTCCCTGCAAAAGCCCCTTGGGAAATTACTTCTATCTCTTGATGTGCAAGCTGGGTCAATGATTTCCTTTTCCTGATCAACAGCACGAACAGTTAGTATCTCCTTTCCAGTCAACTCTCCATGTGTGCCCAGGAAACTAAAAGGACAAGGTGAGTCATTCAGTATTTCAGATCTGGTCAGGGGGAGGTCCCCACCCTAATGGCTCACTGCCCTGTCGCAGCCATGCCCCACGGTTCCCACTCAAATTGAAAGGGAAAAGAGTACCTATTGTAAACGTTAATCCCTGAAAATCCAGAGAAACATCATCCTTTTTTAAAGTCCCTTGGTTGCTTGACCCCTTATTTGACCTTCTTTACTCCATTTACCATAATCCCCTAAGACTATTCAGCACCACACTTCCAATTTCTTTGGCTTCTCAAGATAAGTACAATACATGGAAACATGTTCCAGCTGTACAGACGGAGGATGTCACAACAAATGTTACATATATATTACTCAATAAGCCATGTCGCTAGTTCAGAATGAGGCAGATATGGCTTGATATACGGATTACCTTAACTACAATTATGTTATAGACCTTCTGTCCACCACATCACTCTTATTCCTCGTAGGGATGAATTTATGCATTTAAGGAGCAAAAAGATGGGCTGCAAAACTAGAATACATCCATGATTAGAATGGTGTTCAACTAATCTTCTTCATCACTAATAACATCAAAGAGGTAGTGCTGGACTCAAAGCCCAGAGAGCCTGGGTTTGAATCTTGCCTCTGACACTTAATTGATGTGAAACCTTGACCAAGTTCCTCAACCTCTTTTGGTCTCAGTTTCATCTGTAAAATAGGGACCATCATAGTCACTACCTATCAGGGCTGTTGAAAGGATTAAATGAGATAATATGTAAAAAGTGCTTTGCAAACCTCAAAGAACTGAATAAATTTTGATATAATTACATTATTATTATTATTATGTTGTTGTGGTTGCCAAGAAGGGAGGCAGACTGTTCCCCTGCCCTGACTTTTGTTGCCTCGATGAGATCATCATCGATTGCCTCTGCCTAGTTCCTTTGATGTCAGATATTCTGACTGCCTAGATTTTAGAGAGCACAGATCTGGAATTGTGAGTCACATGCTTGAACTCATATAGCTCCCCCATCTTTACCACATTTCATATGTCAGGGTCATAGAGCAACATAGAGGCTGCCATTTTTAATGATGCACCTCAGTGCACCTCACTGCCCCCCCCCACAGAGCCTCAGAAAAACTATACTCTATATGCATCTCTACACTCTATATGCCCAGACCAGATGTCTGGCAAGACCTTTTATAAGTCCATCATGATGAAGGTCTCCCAGACCCTTCCCTGATAGCACTTCTCCCATTCCCTTAGAGCCACCATTCCATAATAATTACTTCAAACATTCATTCCTTTTTCTGCACATGTTTCTTCAGGGAAGGTTGCTTAGGAGATGACCAGACTGAGTCTGTGTGCTGCCTTCGCTCCTGAGACCTTTATATAGATTTTCAAAAGCTTGTGGTTAGGTTAGCGCTTAGTCAGGCTCTGCCGTCATCCTGTGGGATCTGTCTCTTCTTGGTCAATACTTGACATTTGCACATGAACAGATGCATCCTGTCAGTCTAGTTCCTCATAAACAGTTCTTTCCAGATAAACATGAGCTTAACCCAATACACAGCCTCTTTATCTCAACTTTATTCCTTAGAATTACAGTAAGTAGAAGAGACCCTGTCACACATAATACAGACATTGAAAGTACTTAGGGTTTGTTACCCCAGTTTAGCAAATGCTACATTCTATCATTTGCTTAGGAGAATCTTAGTAGATCTTTTCAATTTGTGTCATGTAGCATTTTTCATGGTATTCTGATTTTTTTTCCAGTATGAATGAGATGATGACCTTCTTAGGGCCATGCTGGCAAACCTATGGCACATGTGCCAGAGAGGACAGCTCCCTTCCCCCTCTCCATGCTCACCTGAGGACATTTCTCACATTTCCTGCCCCTCTGCCTAGCAGCCCAGTGGGAGCACTTCCTCCCTCCCCTGTATGGGATAAGGCGGGGGATTCACATGGGCATGAGGGTTGTAGTTTGGGCACTCAGTCTCTAAAAGGTTCACCATCACTGTCTTAGAGGTACTCACCTAATTGCTTCACCTTTGCCACCTGACTTTGGTATAGTAAAAAGAGCACTAACTCTGGAGTTAAAGTATCTACATTCAAATCCTGACTCTAATGTTTATTATTGGGTGCCTTTGAGTAAGTTATTTAACCTCCTTGGTACTCAGCTTCCTCAGCTATAGAATTAGGAAGTTGAACTGAATAATCTCTAAGGGCCCCTTTCACCTTTAGATCCATGATCCTATGACTGATTTATACTCTAAATCCAAGAAATTCCCCACCAATTAGATATAAGTGACCTTCCTAGGATTGACAATGCGGCAAGAAGAATTATAAATGGACCCAATGAACCTATAGATGATACAGACCTGGGATTAGCCAGTAAGACCCAAGTCCCCACAACGTTTCCTAGGGATAGAAAACTTTTGCAAACAGTTCATTCCAGTGTATTTAATGACACCTCACATAACTATTAAGAAAGGTGATCAGGGGCAGCGGTAACTCAGTGCATTGAGAACCAGGCCTAGAGACGAGAGGTCCTAGATTCAAATCTGGCCTCAGACACTTCCTAGCTGTGTGACCCTGGGCAGGTCACTTGATCCCCATTGCCTAGCCCTTACCTCTTCTGCCTTGGAGCCAATACACAGTATTGACTCCAAGACAGAAAGTAAGGCTTAAAAAGAAAAAAAAAAGAAAGAAAGGTGATCTATACCCCAAAGAGATAATAAGGGAAAAGACTTGTACAAGAATATTCATAGCTGCGCTCTTTGTGGAGGCAAAAAATTAGAAAATGAGGGGATGCCCTTCAATTGGAGAATGGCTGAACAAATTGTGGTATATGTTGGTGATGAAATACTATTGTGCCCAAAGGAATAATGAACTGTAGGAATTCCATGTGAACTGGAACGACCTCCAGGAAGTGATGCAGAGTGAAAGGAGCAGAACCAGAAGAATATTGTACACAGAGACTGATACACTATGGTACAATCAAATGTAATGGACTTCTCTAATAGCATCAATGCAATGATCCAAGACAGTTCTGAGGGACTTATGAGAAAGAACACTATCCACATCCAGAGAAAGAAATGTGGGAGTAGAAACACAGAGGAAAAACAACTGCTTAAATACATGGGTTGATGGAGATATGATTCAGGATGTAGACTCTAAATGATCACTCTACTGCAAATATTAATAATATCGAAATAGGTCTTGATCAATGACACATGTAAACCCAGAGGAATTGTGCATCGGTTACAGGAAGGGATGGGGAAGGGGAGGGAAAGATTCTTGTAACGAAGGAAAAATGTTCTAAATTGACTAATTAAATAAAATTTTAAAAAAAGAAAGGTGATCTAATTAAAATAGTGTGTCAAATAAAAGGGGACCTTCCTCATGCCAAATAGAAACCTTTATGACTATTACCTTGCTATAACATCCAAACTAAGATTCCCTGGTTTTTTTGCAGAGAAAGATACCTTCAGGGTGACTACTGGAGCAACCTTGATTTAAAGAGTATATTTTTTTAGAAACTGATAATGGAGAGAGCACCTAGGTGGCTTGGTAGATTGAGAAGCAGGCCTAGAGACAGGAAGTCCTGGGTTCAAATCTGGCCTCAGATACTTCCTAGCTGTGTGATCTTGACAAGTAACTTAACCTCCATTGCCTAGTCCTTACTGCTCTTTTGCCTTGGAACCAATATACAGTATTGATTCTAAAACAAAAAGTAAGGGTATTAAAAAAAAAAGAAATTGAGCAGGGAGCAGGACTTACTGACATTGGAGAAGGAAGATAAGCTTTAAAGATCAGGACTTGTGGGGCTGGACATTCTCTCACCGACAGCTAACAGGAAGCCAAGAGTACATGGTCCTGCTATTACTTCAGTCTCTCTTGTATCCATTCTTTCTACCTTCTAAGAGGTGGAGGTTGGAGATGGCTACAATTTCATGAGTTTCCAAAGGTCAGGCAAAGGACTCACTAGGTGTCTTGGAGCATACATAGTCCATGCCAAGTTTAGCAGCCAGTTTGCTGCTAACATTTAGGACCTAATAAACAATCTTTGAGGCTCAACCTAACAGTAGTTAGGACTCATCCAGCTTCTGTGCAATATCTGGAAGTACATTTGATGGAGGTTAAAAGTTATGTATAAAAATCTGATTCAAATCTGAGCCCACTTTCTCCAGGGACTAAAGGGGTATAGGGAGGACTCCGTCACTATGTTTTGGTAGGAAATATTTCTACATTTGTTCTTGTAATATCTTTGAAGTAAATATCCCTTTGTAAAAATTTGAGAGAAAAGGAGAAGGGAAGGAAGGAAAGAAGGAAGGAATGAAGGAATGAAGGATTGTAAGGAGGAAAGAATTGTAAAGGAGGAAAGAAAAGAAAAGAAATTAAGGATGGAGCCCTAGGCCATACATTTCCTGGTTTTATTACTCCCACTAGTTGACCTTGGCAGCAAGAAATTATACCAGGGTGTAACCGAGTCTGTTGGCTGTCAAGGCTGCCCTGGAGACCTGCCAGCTTGACTTGGAGGGCAATAAACAAACAGTTATAGTCTTAATGAATCTCAAGAACTTCGTTTATTTATATGAAACCTATACTTTATTAGGATGTCATCCCCAGTGGGCATTATTATTTTCATGCTTTTTTCTATGGTTGGTTCACGTGCCTGGAATGAAAAATACCATTAATGATTCACTATCATAAAGTTTAGAACATGAGGAGAGACTTTGATAGAGACATTATTTAGGCCTTGAGACATGCATGCCAGTAACTAGAAGCAGGACTAGCTAGATCACTGGTTTTTCCAGGGGCAGATTGTAGCATCTCTAAACTACAGAAGAAGACTAACAGGCTATGATTATTAGTGCCCTGACTAAGCATATAACAGCTGGCATTATGTCCCAGGCTGTTGCCAATGTTAGAACATGAAGAGATCTTGGCTGAAGCCATGGGTCTCCTTTCATTCATTCATTCATTCATTCATTCATTCATTCATTCATTCATTATGGTATCAAGTGGGGTTTTGTTTTATATTTATAATTTATTAACCACAGTTTCAGGGAAATATCATCGGAAGAGTTAAGTATTATTTGATTGCCTGCAAGGGATATAAAATAGACCACACAGATATCAATTTATGATGTGCTTATCCCTTCTCAAAGGCCTCCAGGAAAGTTTCAACCACACTCACCCATGGAAAGAGAGAAAAGTCATAGAAGAGAATACTGGTAGCTTCAGGGAAGCTAACATCAATAAGAACTATTACTGAATTAGAGTAAATGATCTATCAAATGAATGAATGAAGAATATTTTAAAGCACTTTCAATAATCCACATATTTTCCTCCTAAAGGATACCTAATTACATTATCAACTTGGGTCTAGTCTATCTGACCTTACATAGTCCTTCTTCTGTATTATTTACTTTTTTTTTTTACTGTAGGGCATTCTTTCTCAAGGGCATGGAGTAAAAAACATCTATGAACCCTCCCCCATTACTCAGGGCAGCTAGATGATTCAACACATAAAGTGCTGGGCTTAGAGTCAGGAAGACTCATCTTCACGAGTTCAAACCTAGCCTCAGACTCTTAGTAGTTGTGTGATTCTAAGCAAGTCATTAAATCTGATTGATCTCAGATTGCCATGAAAACACCAAATGGAATCATGAAGAGTCAGATGCTACTGAAAACAATTGAACAAGTCTTCATCACTGGGGAAGGATGACCACAAACCAGAAATTCGTCTCAAAGAGGCAAGTGTGGGTGACATCCAGAGGATAAAAGCCACTGTAGAGCAAAGGAATTAAGGAAGGTAGGTTCTAATCTATGACAAACAACTCAAAATTTGAGTGTGTATAAGAATGACTTCACAAAGCTGTATGAGAGAAATCAAAGAACTAGTATGAAAAAAATCAGAAAAGTACAAAGTTGAGGTTAAAAAAAAATCCAGACAGGAGCAGACTTCTGGGTTATCTGTAAAGGAAGATTGGTGCTACTCATCTGTCTGAGCTTCAGTTATGCTTTTATGAATCATTGAGCTCTAGTTCTTGGGTATTAATCCTAGGAAGCTTTTGAACAAAAAAAACTTAAGATATTTAGGATGAGCCAAAAGAAATGTTTTAGTAAAACCTAAATTACTCATAGGCAAATCCATACAGGACACCCATGGACCGTGCTTTATTAGAAGTACACATGGATAGATGGAGAGAGATCTGATAAGGGCAGGGTAAGTTCTGAGCCTTTCAATAAATCTCTTATACTAAAGGTACAGGGCCTGATGGATAGAGTCTAGAACTTTTGTGTGCCTAGAACAGGTCAAATACAATTGTGGAAGCTAGATATGATGGAATTATATCCACCAGATGCCAATGTTTCATCTAGCTAGACAGCAGGAAGACATCAGCTATGGAAACAAAGATTTATATTTAAAGTAGAAACTACACATAGGCAGTCTGAACACAGGCAAGCTAAATTTGTCCCCGAGACAAAGCAACAACAAGACAAAAGTCCTTATGGGCAAATTCACAAGCAAGATGATATATCCAAGTAGAAACTGAATTCCTGGAAAGGGAAATTGAATTAGAGTAAATATCTAAGGAATCAGAGATGCCAGGTTTAACCATTTAATTTATTATCCACTCAATTCACAAATCTATTTGTACCAGGAGCAGGTTGACTATGTTCCCACTTTTCTTCCTGTTTTACAAGCTGCAGCAATGCCATTAGTTGACTGACACCCACTCCTACTAGGCTCACAGATTCTGATTTAGCAATAGAATGCACCAGTTGATCCCATAACATGGAGGATACAGATAAACTCTCAAGAGTCTTTCTTTCCTCAGCTTTATGACCCTTATAATCCTTCAGGTCTTATAGGCATCTTTGGGGACTCTAAAAATGAAAAATTAGTGTGCTGATGAATTCTTCCTGGACATTAATCATCATCCAAGAAGGATATGGGGGGGGGGGAGGGGAGTAGACATGAGGCTAGAGATAAGCTGGCAGGGACAGATCCTGTTGAAAATGTGTTGACTCCATGGGTAGACTAGTATCTTCTGATATTAGACCATAAGGATAAACCCAGTCTAATCAGAATGGAGTGACTGCCTAGTTAACCAGTTTCCTAAAAGTTAAATGTTGAGATTTCAGGTGGTTAACCAGACTTCTTTTCTGACCTTTTTAAGTCTTCTTCACTGGCATGATACAAATCAATCTCTTATTTATAAGCAACCTTGTCTCTTTAAAGAAGAATTTGTAGCTTGGTCTGGGTACCCTTTAACTCCCTCGTTGTTATTATATGCTGCTAGGGCCATAGAATGAGACATGGATGCAAGTTAAAACTAGGCTGAAGCCCACTGAAGCAAATATTTCACTGAGAATCTGGGCTAGATGGTTCCATATTTACCTATGATCCTATGGAATACTCTGTCTAAGCTTTGATGAGATAAACTAAGTCATTGAATTAAGATTACAAATCATTACTAACCATTGTCCATGTAAAAAGCTTACTTAATCCCTGAGCCTATGTCACTTTCCCTATAAAATACTATTTGTGATCAATAAACCTCACCTCTGATTGCTACCAGCTTCAGTGGCCCTCCTGACACATGGCCCTCCTTCTCACCATGTCTCACTCTCCTCACCCCTCCGGGGACCCCCCCCCCGAATGTTTGTCAGTATCATCTGACACAATATATTGACCAAACCATGAAATGCTATCTTCTATTTATTTCTCCTCCTCTTCTCTCCCCACCCCAACACACACCAGAACCAGGACTAGATTTTAAGTACTCCACAGATGAAGTACAGTATAGGAAAGACGACAGTTTGTACTAATTGATCAAGAAATTAGAGTTTAGCAATAAGAGATGATACTTGTAAATCATAATGGTATTTGGTGTATATATTGAAACAAATTTGGGGGCAGCTAGGTGGCAAAGTGAATAGAGTACCTCTACTGAAATCAGGAGGACCTGGGTTCAAGTCTTCCCTCAGACACTTCCTAGTTATGTGACCTTGGGAAAGACATTTAATTCCATTTGCTTAGCCCTTGCTCCTCTTCCTTCTTAGAGTTGTCAACTAGGACAGAAAGTAAAGGTTTAAATTTTTTTTAAAGAAACAAAGACTTGGATTTCCAAATTTTTTTTCATTTGAACAACATTGGGGCACCAGTAATGAAGGATGGTGGCCATGTAACTCTTAAAAATGACTTAATTTGGGGGCAGCTGGGTAGCTCAGTGGATAGAGAGCCAGGCCTAGAGACAGGAAGTCCTAGGTTCAAATCTGGCCTTAGACACTTCCCAGCTATATGACCCTAGGCAAGTCACTTGACCCCCATTGCCTAGCCCTTACCACTCTTCTGCCTTGGAACCAATACACAGTATTAATTCCAAGATGGAAGGTATGGGTTTTAAAAAAATAATAATAAAAAAATTTTAAATGGCTTAACTTGTCTCACAGAGGACCTCTTTTTCAATGATAGAAGCTGACCTTTAAGCTGAGATGGCAAGAAAAATCATTAGCATTACTCTCAACTGCTCAACAAAATATTACTTGTACTATTAATTGACATTTATTTACAAAACTTTAGAAAGTTCACAATGTGCACAATCTCTAATTTGAGCCTCCTAATGACTCTATGAAGGAAGCATTACCTGTTTTTTATCTTTCTTCCCATATTAATGATGAGGAAACTGAGGTTCCAAGAAGTACAATTAATTGCCTATGGTACTACATCCCAGAGGCAAGATTCAAACTCAGGTTTCTCCTGATTTCTTGTCTACCACTCTTTCCACTATGAAAACTGCCTCCCATGTGGCTAGAAACTGAGAAAAACATAATACATAATGCATTAGCCTTGCTCCATTATTCTGTTTTGTATATCTTCTAGGGAATAGCTAGATGGCACAGTGGATAGAGTGGTGGGCCTGCAGTCAGGAAGACTCATCTTCCTTAGTTCAAATCTGGTCTCAGATGTTTACCAACTATGTGACTCTGGGCAAGTCACTTGACCCTCTTTACCTCGGTTTTTTCATCCATAAAATGATCTGGAGAAGGAAATGGTAAACCACTCTAGTATCTTTGCAAAGAAAACTCCAGTGGGTCACAAAAAGTTGAACATTACTGAAATGATTCAACAACAATAAAAATTTGCGTTATTTCAAATTGCTTTCCAAAATGGTTGCACCATTTCACAGCTCTACCAAAAATGTATTAGTGTATCTATCATTTCACAGGCTCTCCAACCTTGATTTGCTGCTCAGTCTTATACAGCTAGTAAGTATCTGAAGCTAGACTTAAACTCAGGTTTTCTGGCCTCATGGTCTATCTTTCTATTCATTATACTACCTACCTCCTTCCATTATATACTGTTACTTTTTGATCTGATTGTCCTGAGCTGACAAACAAGTTACTCTCCCTTTGCTCTAAACCCCAACTCCTCCATCCCCTTTTGTCTTTCCCTACTTCTACCAACAAGGTATCTTTTTTTTTCAAACCCTTACTTTCCATCTTAGAATCAATACTGTAAATTGGTTCCAAGGCAGAAGAGTGGTAACGGCTAGGCAATAAGGGTTAAGTGACTTGTCCAGATCACACAGGAAGTATCTGAGGCCAAATTTGAACCCAGGACCTCCCATCTCTAGACCTGGCTCTTAATTTACTGAGCACCTAGCTGCTCCCAATAAGATATCTTTTTTAAAAATGTTGTTTGTTTTTATATCACTTATATTTCCCTATGTATTCTCCTCTTTTCCCCACCAATATCTATCAGTCATAATAAAGAACAAAAAAGAAAGAGAAATAAAACAAATCCACAACTAACCTATGCATCAACCAAGTTCAACAGAATATATAGTATTCCACACAAATAATCTACTTCTGCAAAGAAAGGAAGGAAGTATATCCTCATAGTTCTTCTTTGAAGCCAAGTTTGGTCATTGTAATTATAATGCTTTCTTTTGATATTTAATAATAATACCTAATATTTATATAGCACCTAATATATAACCAGGGTTCAAATCTGACTTCAGACACTAGCTATGTGATCCTGATTAAGTCATTTATCTCCTATTTGCTTCAGGTTCCTCATCTCTAAAATGAGGATTTTAATAACTATCTTTCAGGGATTTTGTGAGGCTCAAATGGCATAATAATTGTAGAGCAGAGCACATAGTAAGTGCTTTATAAATATTAGCTATTATTATATACCATGTTTCTTGTCTCCATTCCTCTAATATTGTCAACACATTCCTTTCATATTCACTGAAGCTGAACCTGATCTTAAAGGCAATTAAGCTTCTCGCTGAGTCTCTTGAATCAAACACAGCTACCACCTTAGTTCAGACCCTTATCACTGCTTGTCTAGATTAATGCAAAATCCTCCTAATGGATCTCCCCACCAGAAGCATTTAACTCACTGAGTTCCCACCCATTGTCTTAGTCATGTATAAATTCAGGGAGACCTAGAAAAACCTTTGGTAAAGCTCTACAGAGGAGTTAACCAGTGATTTGTAGAGTTTCGTAGCTAGCAATGCAGCAGAAATATTTCTATAAGGACTTCTCATCACAGACTCAATTATTGCCAGAATATTAATCCTTTGCCATGAAAGAACTTCTATGAGATGCCAGATACCCAAGGAAGGGATTATACACTGATCTAGTTCAACTGCTTCTTCATGGATCAGTACCTTCTTAAATCTCCATGACCTGTTTCTTCACTCCAAATCAATCACATAGGATTGGTCATATACTGGGTCTTACTTAAAAGTGTTCCTCTTCCCTACTTAGAAACCCTCACATTGCCCTATCTGACCGGAACCTCCTATCATTCCACCTCTCTTTTTCCCTTACATCTTCATGCATTAAGGTCTTTAGGAACTGCACCGCCTCATTACTTATCAAGCTATTCTTGCTCTGATTTAACTTTCCTCCCTCTCCAACCTCAATTCAGTAGTTAACCATTTCAATTCTATACTGTTCCCTGACCTTGAATTCTTTGACAATCTGTCTTATTGCCACTATCTTACTAAATCTCATCCTTGTATTACACTTACTATCTTCCTTCTTCACACCTACCTATGAGTCCCTGAAAAAAGATAGAGGAAATTAAAAAATTATGCTGCCAAGGTATATATCCATGTTATCCAACCTCAGCTAAATCCTTCCTGAAGCAAGGCAGATCTTTTATTCCTCCCTAATTGATTCCCTATCCTCAAAGAAACTATATCAAACCTTCTCTTCCCTCCTCAAGCTCCCTATACTTCCTACTATTCCTTACCCAACAGAGAATCTCACTTTATTGAATACATTTTGGTCAGTGATGGCAAAACTTTTAGAGAACAAGTAGCCAAACTGCAACCCTCATGCCTAATGTGAGCCACACACACACACACACCTTACCCCAGACAGGGGAGTGGGGAAGTGCTGCCATTGGGCTGTTGGGCAGAGGGGTGGGTGATGTGAGAAATGTCCTTGGGTGTATTGGACAGTGGAAAGGGAAAAGCCCCCTCTGGCATGCTCCAGCACACATGCCATAGGTTTGCCAACACAGATTCAGGTGATTCATCATGAAGTCCTCTTCTCCCATTCTCTTCATCTCAAAACCTGTTGACATCATCTCCCATTCTTTCCTCTCTTCCTCCATCAAAGAAATGTCCCTTTTTGTTTCCAAAACCAACCTCTCTACATGTACACTTGCTTCTACCTCCCCATCTTCTCCAACAGAGTGCATCCTCAAACATATCTCTCATCTCTAATATTCAGCTCCCCTCTTTGAAATGGTTCTTTCCCTTCTGGTTTAAAATATGTTGAAGTTTCCTCAATCCTAAAAATAAAATAAAATTCATTAGACCTTATCATAACCTCGATATATAAACTTCTCTATTACTCCTCATTATCTCAATCAAACTCCCCGAAGAAAATTTTCTACACTTGATGCCTCCACATCCTCTCTTCTCACTCACTCATCAAGCCTTCTCCAATTTGGTATCTGACCTCATTACTCAATTGAAATTAATCTCTTCAAAGTTTTCAAAAATCTCTCAACTGCCAAATCTGACAATCTTTTCTCCATCCTAATACTTCACAACTTGTCACATTTGACACTGCTGGCCATATTCTCTTCCTGAATACTTTCTCTTCTCTGGAATTTTCTGATACTTCTTTCTCCTGGTTTGCTTCCTATTCCTTTTCCATCTCCTTTCCTGGCTCCTCATCCATATTACCCCCTCTAACTGTGGTTGTACACCAAGGTTCTGCCCTAGGCCCTCCTCTTCTCTTTTCTCTCTTCTCTCTCTACCCTTTCTCAGTAACCTCATGAGTTCCTATGGTGTTTAAATGCCATCTTTCTGCAAATAATTCACCTATATATATATATATACATATATATATATCTGACCCACATTTCCTGAAAATCACTCCTGTTTGTCACCATTTCCCTATTTCAAACTACATTCATTTTGGCATTCTAAACTCAGCATGTCTTAAAATTGAACCAGTCTTTCCCTCTAAACTATCCCCTCCTCCAAACTTCCCTATTTCCCTTATTCTTCCAGTGGCTCAGGTTCATAATCTTAACATTATTCTCAATTACTCTCCATCAATCCATATATCCAGTCAGTTGCTCAATCTTGCCATTTCTGACTTGCCATTTCTACCTTCACAACATCAAACACATTTTTTTCACTCATACAGCTACCACCTGAGTTCAAATCTTTATTGCTGCTTGCCTAGATCATGGTAAAATCCTTCTAGTGGATCTCCATGCCTGCAGTATCCAAGCATTCCTGTTCACTACTACTAAAGAAATTTTCCTTAAGCATAGATTTATCTACATGACTCTCCTATTCAACCATCACCAATAGTTCCCTAATATCTCCAAGACAATGCATAAACTCCTATTTTTATTTTAAAGCCCTGCTTGAACAGGCCCCAACCTATTTTTCTGGCCTCTTTGGATAGTACAGCCCTTCCTAAACTCTGTGATCCAAACAAATTGGTCTTCTTTCTTCTCCCCTCTCTTTATACTCCATCTTCCATCTCTGTGTCTTTCACTGGCTATTTCCTTGCCTCATGTGCCTTACTTACTTAATTACTTATTTACCCTCATGTGCCATGCCTTGCTTCTATTTCATAGAATCCCTCTCTTTCTTTAAGATGTAACTTAAGCATGATCTTCTGCACCAAGTCTTTCCTGATCTTAATGTCACTTCTCTTATTTGATTTTTAAAATTCATTTCAAGTTCTTCTAGGGGTTCATTTGGGCCTTGGCATCCTTTCTCACTTTCTTTTGAGGCTTTACATGTTTACTCTGGGGTATTGTTGTTCTCTTCTGCATTCCCAATTTAATCTTCCCAGTCACTAAAGTAACTTTATAAGGTCAGTTGTTGTTGTTTTTTATTTTTGTCATTTGCTCATTTTCCTAGGGTATTTTTTTTTCTGTTACCATATCTGTCTGTTGAGGTTCTTCTCTATTCCTGGGTAGAGGGAGCACTGCTTCAAGATTACAGAGTACTCTTCTCTTGTATTTGGGTAGTCCTGGCTATCTTTGTTTTCCACTGAGTGTCTGTTGGGGTGGTGGCCCTACTGGCTTGCTTTGGGGACACTTGCAGCTATTTTGTGCAGCTATATTCAGCACACCATGTTCCTGTTGTTTTGTGGTCCTTGCTCTGCTGCTTCTTTGCCCATGTTAAGTGGCTTATGCTGAGAAGGTTCTCTGCTTTGGGCTCTGAGGCCTCAGGTACTCTGCTGCCAAATAGGAATGCATTAGTTCTTACAGTTTGCTGGTCCCCCACTCTGCTTCCTCAAGTGCTCTGCTGCCACATGGTAGTGAATGGGTTTCCTACTGTCTCTGCCTTTGCTACTCCTGCAGAGTGGATTGGCTGGGCCACTTGTTGTTGAGGATTTGTTGCCTCAGGTGCTGTGCTGCCATGTAGGAATATGTATTTCCTGATCTTTCAACTGTTAATCCCTTCCTCCCAAATTAGGCATAGCTATTTGTTTTTATTTGTATTAATTTCATATTTGTTGCATCACTTTATATATAGTTTTTTCTTATCTTCCCCCATTCAATGAGAATAAGGATTCTTTCATTATTTGTACAGTGTCTAGCACATAGTAGGCATTTAGTCTTCTTCATTCTAATCCATCTCCCATTCAACTACCATTGTGATCTCCCTAGAGCTCAGGACTATCCATGTCACCTCTCTACTCAATAATGCCGAGGGGCTCCCTATTACTTCTAGGATCAAATATAAAATGCTGTCTGATATTGATAGCCCTTTACAACCAGGTCTCTTTCTACCTTTCCATTCTTCTTACATCTTATTTCTCTATATAGTCTATGATCCAGCAACACTGGCCTTCTTACTAATCCTTGCACATAACATTCTATTTGTTCTGTGCCTTTTCATTGGTTGCCCTCCCATGACTAGAATGTTCCCCATCTTCACCTATGATTCCTAGTTCACCTTGATTCCTTCAAGATTCAGATCAAATCTTACCTTCTGCAGGAGGCCCTTACCTGTCCCCTCCCACCTCAACCTCCCACTGCCTTCCTTCTGATATTACCTTCCATCTACTCTGTATTTATCTTGAATTGCCTAGTTGTTTGCAAGTTGTCACTTCTATTAGAGCATGAGCTCCTTAAGGGCAAATATCATCTTTTTGTTGGTTTGTGTTAAGGATAAGAGGAGTTGTTTGTTGTTGTCTTGCATCTCTAGCACTTAGCACAAGTCTGGCAAAAAATAGGCAATTAAAAAGTATTTGATTGACCAGAGATGAAACAGTAACATTCCACCTGTTAAGCCAAACAAATTAACTCTATAGCTCGAATCACAGCCATTCCCTTGCCTTTTAACAACACTGGATCTTACTGCTCCTGCTCATTATCACAAATAGTCTAATACTACTTAGCAGTAATTCAGTGCTGTCCATCAGCTAAGTGCTATCCACCACTCCAGTGCTGAAATAAGTAAGTTTAGGGAGAGTTTTTATAAAGAGCTTTTTTAATTAATAGAAATCTATTTTTTTTTCTTTCTTCTACCCCACCCCAGTGAAAATAAAAAACAAGTCCTTTGGAATAAATATGTATAGTCCTGTAAAATAAGTTTTTTTTTCATTAAATGTATTCAATAAATATCCTGTATTCTAAATCTATCACCTCTCTGTCAGGAGACAAATACCTGTAGCCTGCTTTATTTTTAGTCCTCTGGATTGCATGGATCACAAATCTTACACCTTCCAAAGTGTTTTTTTCTTAAGCTCCAAATGGATTCATGATTTAGACATAAAGGGTGACATCATGAGCAAATATGAAAATTATAGAAGAAATTATCAGTTGAATACATGAATAAAGAAAAGAGTTTGTGACCAAATTAAAAGATAGAAAGGTTCACAGATCAAATTAATAACTTTCATTGCATAAAGTTAAAAATATTTTACAAAAATAATGCAGCTAAAATTAGAAGAGAAGTGGGAAATGGGGGGGTAGTTTCTCTAATAAAATCTCATTTCTGAGCTAGATATCCAATCTGCTGCCAACTCCTGTCAATTTTACCCTTGTAACATCTCTTACATGCTCCCTTTATCTCCTCATTAGTATCACCTTGGTATAGACCCTCATCATCTTACTCCTAGACTATTGCAACAGCCTGCTGCTTGGACTCTCTGCCTCAGATCTCTCCCCATTCTAATCCATCTTCCTTTCAGATATCAAATTAATCTCTCTAAAGCTCAGATATGACCAGGTCACTCTTTTACTCAATAATGTCCCCATCATCTCTACAATCAAATATAAAATCCTTTGTTTGGTAATCAAAGGCTTTCCAAAACTGGCTATTTTCTACCTTTCTAGTCTTCTGATACCTTATATTAACACCATCTCCTGTGTTCTATAATTCAGTGATACTGGCCTCATTTGCTGTTCCTCAAACAAGACACTCCACCTCCTATTTCCAGGAATTTTTACTGGCTGTCCCCTATGCCCATAATACTCCTCTTCCTCATTTCTGCTTCCTGGCTTCTCTGACTTCCTTCAAGTCTCAACTAAAATCTTACCTTCTAAGAAATATCTTTCCTAATTTCCATTATTGACAATGCCTTCCCTCTGTTATTTCCATTTTATCCTGAATATACCTTATTTGTGCATAGTTACTTGTATAGTTCTCCCTATTAGAATGTGAGTTCCTTGGAATGGAGATTGACTTTTGCCTTTCTTTGTATCACCAGAGCATAATACAATACCTGGCACATAATAGGTACTTAATAAATGCTTATTAACTGATTGATTGATCACTGGCATATATTAAGTAGGGTGACAACATGACTAGAGGAGGACTTTAGGAAAACCACTTTTGCAGATGTATGGAGAATGAACTAGAGAGAGGAGATACTTGAGGCAGAGAGATCAATTAGGAAGCTTTAGAAGGAGCCCAGGTGAATGGTGATGAGTACCTGAAGTGGGGTGATAGTTCTGTGAGTGAAAAGTGGGAGACATATATGAGAAGTGTCATGAAGATACAAAGTACATGATTGGGCTACTTGATATGTGGAACCAGTAAGAGTGAGGAGTCAAGGATGACACTGAGTTGTAAATCCCCTAGATAACTGAAAGGATGGTGGTACACTTGACAATATTAGGGAAAATTGGAATAGGCATCGGTTTGGGGGAAAGGGAAGATAATTATTTCTCTTCTGGATATATTGAGTTTGAAATGCATACAGGAAATCTAGTTTGAAATGGTGGTGCAAGTTGGTGATACAAGATTTGCTATTAGGAGAGACACTAATGATGAATATATAAATATATAAATCTGTACCCCACCTAAATATGTGTGTGAACCTATACAAAGATAATCATTGAACTATTGGGAGCTAATGAAATCACCAAGAGAACATAAAGAGAGAAGGAAAGAGAGTCCAGGACTGAGCCTTGAGGGACATGAATATGTAGCATAGTTAAGATCAGGCAAAGAAGATAGATGAACAGAAAAACAGGGAGGAGAACTGAGAGACTATATCACAAAAACTCTTAAGAGAGACTATTCATAAGGGAAAGAAGAATAATCATGCCAAATGTGGTAGAGAGGTAAAAAAGGATGAAGGCTGAGAGAGAGCCTAATATTAATAATTATTAACACTTATATAGTGATTTAAGGCTTGCAAAGCATTTTACATATATTTAATCTTTACAGCAATCCTGTGAAGTAGGTACTACTATTGTCCCCTTTTATGGGTGAGGATACTGAGGCTTTAGGAATTTAAGTGATTTCACTAGGGTCACATAGTATTTATCGGGGGCTCTATTTGAACTCAGACCTTCCTGAGTCCAAATCCAGCAGTATCCATTGTACCACTTAGCTCCACTATATTTGGCAACTAGGAGATCAGGTAATTTTGGAGTGAGGAGTTTCAGTGAATAGTGAGGGCAAAAGTCAGATCATAAAGGCTTTAGAAGAGCGTAAGAGGAGATGTAGAGACAAAACTTATTCAAAGAGTTTAACTGTGGGGAGGAGGTATAATAAATGATAAATAGCTAGCAGGGATTAGATAATTTAGTGAAATTGTTTTAAGAATGGGGGAAGCCAAGGGGGCAGCTGGGTAGCTCAGTGGATTAAGAGCCAGGCCTAGAGACGGGAGGTCCTAGGTTCAAATCTGGCCTCAGCCACTTCCCAGCTGTGTGACCCTGGGCAAGTCACTTGACCCCCATTGCCTAGCCCTTACCACTCTTCTGCCAAGACAGAAGGTAAGGGTTTAAAAAAAAAAAAGAATGGGGGAAGCCTGAGTGTGTTTGCAGGCAGCAGGAAAAATATAGATAAGGAGGCATTGAAGATTAGAAAGTAGAGAAGGTATTCAATTGGGTATGACTCTCTGGGACACCATTTGGGATTTTCTTTGCAAAGATACTAGAGTAATTTGCCATTTTCTTCCTGATATTTTACAGATGAAGAAACTGAGGCAAACATGGTTAAGTACCTTCCCAAAGTCACACAGTTAGTAAGTGTCTGAGGCAAGATTTGAACTCAGGAAGATAAGTTCTCTAGCTTCCAAGTCCAATGCTCTATTCACTTTGCCACCTAGCTTCCCCTAGTAGGGAAGGTAGTGGGGGGGGGGGGGGTCATATGCCAGAGAAGATAGGAAGGGATGGAATAAATGGTATGTGTTTAGAGGTGCTGAATGGGCAAGGACAAGAACCAGCTCTTCATTAGAGATGAAGGTAGATAGTGGGAATGGGAGGAGGTGAGGTGATGAGGTTGTGAGATGAGAAGAAAGGATGAAATCAGAATTTACAATAAATGGGCTTGGTTTTTTTTCTGTGAAGTACAAGACAAGGTCTCCAGCTGAGCATCTGGGGGTAGTGGTATTAGGGGCCACTTAAGGAGAGAAGAGAAGGTATAGAACAGCCACTGTAATAAGTATGCTAGAGAATCAATTAGGGAGGAATAGAATTGTGCTTGAAAGGAAAATCACTCCCCAGAAAAGAATCAAGGAAATCACCAAAGAGCAAGACCTGCCTACAGGAACAAATATCTTGAACCCTAATAAAGACAGAAGAAAGGGACTGAGTGGAGGAATGAAAATGACTAAAGCCTGCCTGCTCACCATAGCAATACAGCAATACAACATCATGTTGCTTGGTTTAAAGAAGCAATAACCATTGATAAGTAAGAGGTTTTCAGACTGATAAAAGTTTACTAGCTAAAGAAGAAAGGTCAGAACTAGGGGAAGATATCAAAATGCCAGCGAACCCACAAATGACAATCATAACTTTGAACGTGAATGGGATGAACTCATCCATAAAACATAGACAAATAGCAGATTGGATTAGAACCCAAAACCCTACCATTTGTTGTCTTCAAGAAACACATATGAGGCAGGTTGACACTCACAAGGTTAGAATTAAAGGTTGGAGTAAGACCTTTTGGGCCTCAACTGATAGAAAGAAGGCAGGAGTTGCAATCATGATATCTGACAAAGCCAAAGCAAAAATAGACCTGATCAAAAGGGATAGGGAAGGTAAATATATTCTGTTAAAAGGGAGTATAGACAATGAGGAAATATCACTAATCAACATGTATGCACCAAACAGAATAGCATCCAAATTTTTAATAGAGAAACTAGGAGAATTGAAGGAGGAAATAGACAGTAAAACCATATTAGTGGGAGGCTTGAACCAACCACTATCAAATTTAGATAAATCAAACCAAAAAATAAACAAGAAAGAGGTAAAAGAGGTGAATGAAATCTTAGAAAAATTAGAGTTAATATACATATGGAGAAAAATAAATAGGGACAAAAAGGAATACACCTTCTTTTCAGCACCACATGGCACATTCACAAAAATAGATCATACACTAGGTCACAGAAACATGGCACTCAAATTCAGAAAAGCAGAAATAATAAATGCAGCCTTTTCAGATCACAAGGCAATAAAAATATTGATCAGTAAGGGTACATGGAGAGCCAAATCAAAAATTAATTGGAAATTAAATAATATGATACTCCAAAATCAGTTAGTTAGAGAAAAATCATAGAAACAATTAATAATTTCGTTGAGGAAACTGACAATGGCGAGACATCCTTTCAAACCTTATGGGATGCAGCCAAGGTAGTACTTAGAGGAAAATTCATATCCCTGAGTGCATATATTAACAAATTAGGGAGGTCAGAGATCAAGGAATTGGAAATGCGAATCAAAAAACTCGAGAACGAACAAATTAAAAACCCCCAGAAGAAAACCAAACTAGAGATCCTAAAAATTAAGGGAGAAATTAATAAAATCAAATGTGACAGAACTATTGAGCTAATAAACAAGACTAGAAGCTGGCACTTTGAAAAAACAGACAAAATAGACAAAGTACTGATCAATCTAATTAAAAAAAGGAAAGAAGAAAGGCAAATTAACAGCATCAAGGATGAAAAGGGGGATCTCACCTCCAATGAAGAGGAAAGTAAGGCAATCATTAAAAACTACTTTGCCCAACTATATGGCAATAAATATACCAACCTAGGTGATATGGATGAATATTTACAAAAATATAAATTGCCTAGACTAACAGAAGAAGAAATAGATTTCTTAAATAATCCCATATCAGAAAAAGAAATCCAACAGGCCATCAAAGAACTTCCTAAGAAAAAATCCCCAGGGCCTGATGGATTCACCAGTGAATTCTATTAAACATTCAAAGAACAGCTAACTTCAATACTATACAAACTATTTGACATAATAAGCAAAGAGGGAGTTCTACCAAACTCCTTTTACGACACAAACATGGTACTAATTCCAAAGCCAGGCAGGCCAAAAACAGAGAAAGAAAACTATAGGCCAATCTCCCTAATGAATATAGATGCAAAAATCTTAAATAGGATACCAGCAAAAAGACTCCAGCAAGTGATCAGAAGGGTCATCCACCATGATCAAGTAGGATTTATACCAGGGATGCAGGGCTGGTTCAATATTAGGAAAACTATCCACATAATTGACCACATCAACAAGCAAACCAACAAGAACCACATGATTATCTCAATAGATGCAGAAAAAGCCTTTGATAAAATACAACACCCATTCCTACTAAAAACACTAGAAAGCATAGGAATAGAAGGGTCATTCCTAAAAATAATAAACAGTATATATCTAAAACCATCAACTCATATCATCTGCAATGGGGATAAACTAAATCCATTCCCATTAAGATCAGGAGTGAAACAAGGATGCCCATTATCACCTCTATTATTTGACATTGTATTAGAAACACTAGCAGTAGCAATTAGAGAAGAAAAAGAAATTGAAGGCATTAAAATAGGCAAGATGGGGACCAAATTAACACTCTTTGCAGATGACATGATGGTTTACTTAAAGAATCCTAGAGATTCAACCAAAAAGCTAATCAAAATAATGAACAACTTTAGCAAAGTTGCAGGATACAAAATAAACCCACATAAGTCATCAGCATTTCTATATAATTCCAACACAGCTCAGCAGCAAGAACTAGAAAGAGAAATCCCATTCAAAATTACCTTAGACAAAATAAATACTTAGGAATCTATCACCCGAGACAAACACAGGAACTATATGAACACAACTACAAAATACTTTCCACACAACTAAAACTAGACTTGAACAATTGGAAGAACATTAACTGCTCATGGGTAGGACGAGCCAATATAATAAAAATGACCATCTTACCCAAACTCATCTATCTATTTAGTGCCATACCCATGGAACTTCCAAAAAAATTTTTTACTGATTTAGAAAAAAACATAACAAAGTTCATTTGGAAGAACAAAAGATCAAGGATATCCAGGGAAATAATGAAAAAAAATACAAAGGAAGGGGGCCTTGCAGTCCCAGATCTCAGACTATATTATAAAGCAGCGGTCATCAAAACAATCTGGTACTGGCTAAGAGACAGAAAGGAGGATCAGTGGAATAGACTGGGGGCAAGCGACCTCAGCAAGACAGTATATGACAAACCCAAAGATCCAATCCACTATTTCATAAAAAACTGCTGGTAAAATTGGAGGACAGTGTGGGAAAGATTAGGTTTAGATCAACACCTCACACCCTACACCAAGATAAATTCAAAATGGGTGAATGACTTGAACATCAAGAAGGAAACTATAAGAAAATTAGGCGAACACAGAATAGCATACATGTCAGACCTTTGGGAAGGGAAAGACTTCAAAACCAAGCAAGACTTAGAAAGAATTACAAAATGCAAAATAAATAATCTGGAATACATCAAATTAAAAAGTTTTTGCACAAACAAAACAAATGTAACCAAAATCAGAAGGGTAGCAACAAATTGGGAAACAATCTTCATAAAAACCTCTGACAAAGGTTTAATTACTCAAATTTACAAAGAACTAAATCAATTGTACAAAAAAATCAAGCCATTCTCCAATTGATCAATGGGCAAGGGACATGAACAGGCAGTTCTCAGCCAAAGAAATAAAAACTATTAATAAGCACATGAAAAAGTGCTCTACATCTCTTATAATCGGTTGGTTGTCTCTCGAACCGAGGACGACGATTGTCTTTGTGCGTTTTTGCACACAAAGACACCTGTGCTTGAAGATTTAAGTGGAAAAGTCAATGCACAGAGATAGTCCCACTCTCTTGGCATTGGAAGCCTGGGTCCATTGGCACAAAAAGTCGTTACACCTGGAGACTTCCTCAGCTGCATTGGATGGCCGTGTTGTCTTTTGTGCTCCAACATGCCCTAAACACTCCACAGTGCCTTGCTGCATTGCCATCTCAGCTGTTGAACCTTCTTGTTGGTTTCTTCCGCCTGTTCCACCGAAGCAGTCTTCACATGCTGGGTGAGCAAAGCCCTAGTTCACCAGGGGTCGACATCGACCCGATGGCTACCCTCACAAGGTTTATCCTGCCTGTCAAAGCTGGGGTGTGGCCGCTGCCGCATGCTAGCAACTACTGGGAGCCACAAGTGAGAGCTGGGTGTCAGGTGAGGGTCTGAGGCTGGAGAGCTGCCCTAGAAGGGCATGACAAGCCCTCCATACCAGAGATATTACCCCTCCCTGAGCACACCATACACCCCAAATCTCTTATAATCAGAGAGATGCAAATCAAAACAACTCTGAGGTATCACCTCACACATAGCAGATTGGCTAACATGACAGCAAAGGAAAGTAATGAATGCTGGAGGGGATGTGGCAAAGTGGGGACACTAATTCATTGTTGGTGGAGTTGTGAATTGATCCAGCCATTCTGGAGGGCAATTTGGAACTATGCCCAAAGGGTGATAAAAGACTGTCTGCCCATTGATCCAGCTATAGCACTGCTGGGTTTGTACCCCAAAGAGATAATAAGGAAAAAGACTTGTACAAGAATATTCATAGCTGCACTCTTTGTGGTGGCCAAAAATTGGAAAACGAGGGGATGCCCATCAATTGGGGAATGGCTGAACAAATTATGGTATATGTTGGTGATGGAATACTATTGCACTCAAAGGAATAATAAAGTGGAGGAATTCCATGGAGACTAGAACAACCTCCAGGAAATGATGCAGAGCGAAAGGAGCAGAACCAGGAAAACATTGTACACAGAGACTGATACACTGTGGTACAATCGAAGGTGATGGACTTCTCCATTAATGGCAATGCAATGTCCCTGAACAATCTGCAGGGATCTAAAAAATACTATCCACAAGCAGAGAATAAACTGTGAGAGTAAAAACACCGAGGAAAAGCAACTGCTTGACTACAGCGGTTGAGGGGATATAACTGAGGAGAGACTCTAAATGAACACTCTAATGCAAATACCAACAACAGGGAAATGGGTTCGAGTCAAGAACACATGTGATACCCAGTGGAATCATGCGTCAGGTATGGGAGAGGGAAAGGTGGTGGGAGGGGGGGCAGGGAGGAAAAGAAAATGATCTTTGTTTCCAGTGAATAATGTTTGGAAATGACCAAATAAAATAATGTTTAAAATTAAAAAAAAAAAAGTTTACTACGGGACTGGTGCCAAAGTACAATGGTTAGGAAGCACTGCATTATTATTATTACATTTAGGTAGCATCTTATGTTTAACAAAGCATTTTGTTGTAACATATACTAATGATTTGCTGACATTTGTGCTCTGCTTCATGATTTGCAAAACACTTTATATGCATTGTCTCATTTGATTCCCATAACAATCCTGAAAAGTAGAAGACAGGTAATTTCCCATTTTACAGAAAAGGAAACTGAGGCTTGGAGAGGTCTAAGTAAGTGGTGGACCCCAGATTCCAACTCAAGTCTCTAACTTCATTGCTTCTAATACACAATACAGCTTTTGGGCACATAGTCCCTTTCTGATTGTGTCCCAATTTCCTGTAGCCAAATACAGCCAGAACCAGGAACCTGGGCCACTACCTAGCTGTTAACACACTTTTAAGGCTCTAGAATTTTCTTATGAATATCTTACTAACCATGCATGTTCAAGGCACATTTACACCAGGTAACAATTGTAATAAGTAACTTAAACAATCCTCCTGGGTGTTGTGCTGGGATTAGAACACAATCTCCAAGATGCCCCAGGGACACAATAATGCACTTATTTTGTGTTGCTTTGAGTAACATGATACCTATTCTTAAGGGAGATGGGGCTCTGGAGCCAGAATTCTGGAAGCATCCTGCCTGAGTTGTTAATGAATGAGACTGAACATCCTGCAGATACCCCATATTATTGTATCTCTTAGTAATTTGGTATGAATGATTCCCTCTAGTCTTATAAAGCAGGGAGCCTTGTAACTTCCCCAGGGGCTTCTGCAGGAGAGGGTATGAAAAGGAGCTGGGGAAATGAGGCAGTTCAAAAAGCACAACTTTGGGGGGCCTAAAAGAACCTAAGCAGCCCCAGAGGTGGTACAGGCCCCTTTGAAAACTGCCCTCACTCACCCTAGCCATCACTCTTCCTCTCTGGGCTCCTGCCTTTACCTCACAGCAGAAACTGTCCTGGAGCTCCCAAGCATTGACCTGATTCCACCCTATTTTGTCATAGCTCTTTTCTCTCCCAAATGCTCCCCTCCAACCGTATCCTGATGATTTTCCTCTGTAGGCTGATAACAAATACACTAAGACTCTCTGCCTGGACCTTGTTAGCAATCAAGGTTTCTCTCTTCCATTTCAGCATCACATGAATAATCTCCATCAATGGAGAGTGACTCATTCAGAAATTGAGTCAAAGGTCTTGAGTTCAAATCCTTTGCCCTGTCACTTACTAGTTATAAGACCTTGAGCAAATCATTCAACCTTTCTCCTAGTCAGTTTTATCACCTGAAAAAATTAGATGGTTGAACCTGCTGACCTCTAAGTTCCTTTCCAATTCTAAAGCAGGATCACAGTGACTCCATCCTGAGGGCAGTTGTGGTCTTATCTGGACCAAGTCCAGATTCTGCTCTTCCATTCAGAGGGATCTCTGTGCCTGGGGCTGGCTGGATTTAGCCTGTTCTATGTTTCTTCTTCTGGAAAGCCAGCCCCCCCAGAAGCAACCCCATTCCAGAACTGAGATCATATTTGAGGGTATGAGTTCCTAGAGAGATTAAGGTCAAACCAGTGGTAAATCGCAGAGGTAGATTTTGCACTCCAAGTCTGTTCTTCTTTCAGTTTGATCCATACTGAAACTCAGTCTCAATCTCATCCATCCTTAGCCACAAACTAAACTTTATGGACAAATAAAAAAGTGATTCTTTTCCCAATCCCAAACTGACCCATAGTGCTCACTTTGGCAGCACATATACCAAACTGACCCATAACTATTTTCAGTCTAACCCCTTAATCAGGGTCTAGACTGAACCGTAATCCCATCTACAGACTAAATCCTAACCCCACTCCCAAACTGAATAAATATTGACCTCAGCACAAACTCACCGCTCACAATTGCCAGAGACTGACTCTCTGGGCCCAGAAATGGGATAAACACCAACCATTGTCACAAACTGAACCACAAACCCCTAACCTGGGTCCCAGATTGACTCAACCCCATCACATACTAAATTCTAACCTCTGTCAGATACTGAGACTTAATCCTACTCACAGGCTGTGTGTCTACCCAAAACCACAAAATCAGTGCTACCTTCATTTAAAGATTGACCTCTAACTCTAACTCTGGAATAAATCCAAATACTGACCACAGACTGGAGCCTAAACCTGGACCCAAACTTAGTCCTATCCCCATTCACACACTGACCATTACTTTCTGTCATAAACTGAGTCCAGCTCATAAAAAGAACCCCAAATTCTTAGAGTTCACTTTCTTTTTTCTTTTTTAATAAAAGTTTATTTTTAATGAAGAAAAAAAATGGTTTTTCCCCTCCCACCCTGTGAATTTTAAAAGTCTCCATCTTGGTCTAGCACCCAAAAATTGTGCACACCCACACTACACGGGCATGTGCTAGTCAATGACAAAGCAGAAATAACTAACTGCCCACCTGGGCTGTCCTAAGCCAAGCTAGAGCCAACCATTGGATTTTGTGAGACACAGGAAGTGAGGTAGGGAACAGCCTCTGGAATTCGCTCACTTCCTGTGGGGAGAGGGAGAGGCCAGTTGGTGTTAGGAGGAGTTGGTGTGAGGAAGAGTTGGTGTTAGGAGGAGTTGGTGTTAGGAAGAGTTGGTGTTAGGAGCTTGGAGAGGGAGGACGCCCGCAGACAGCTTTCCTTCAGATTGGTCACGTGAGTTAAGGACTGACTCTTTCCACCTGGGCCTTTGGGCCTAAAACTCCCTCTGCCTTGGTCAGAGGTTGAGTAGCCTCTTTCCCTTTTCTCTTCTCTCCTTCTCTCCCTAACCTTTTCCCTACTCCCAGTGTGATTAAACCTCCATAAACTTCATTCTGACTTGAGTGTTTCATTTTAGGAATTTCATAAGTAAATTCCTTGGCGGCCATTGTTTAATATTACATAAATCCTGTAGCCACATTCTTAACCATTACAATATACAAACCTCTCCCATCTCCCCTAAATTTCCACCATTACAACCCCCTACTAGAAAAAAAGAGAGAAAGAAATCTCTTGTAACAAATGTGTACAATTGAGGAAACAAAATGTCACTTTGACCACTTCCAAAAAATGTCTCAGCACACATGCTGAGTCCCTTCTGACTTCTCTGTCAGGAGGTGGGTAGCATATTTAAATGTGGAATCATCATAAATATGAATTCGGGCAAGAAATGTGTTGACTAGAGTTCTTAAGTGTTTCAAAGATGCTTGTTTTAGTATTATACCTTTTATCAGCTTTTGCAACTTATTTCACTCTACATCAGCTCATAGAAGTCTTCCTATGTTTTACTGAAACCTTCCTTCATATAATTTTTCACAGCACAATAGCATTCCATTAAGTTAATTTATCATCATTTGTTTGGCTGTTTCCTAACTGATGAGCACTCCATTGGTTTCTAGTGCTTTGAAGAGCTCTTTCAAACAACAACAAAAGTCACTCCAAATCCGCAGTAACAGACAGATCCCTAATATAAGATAAAGAGGAGCACAAACACTGCTCGCAGACTGAGCCCCAGCCCAAAATAGAGTCCTAATCCTGGAAATAACTTGAACCCTAGTTTTTGGACTGAGCTAATCTAAAATCCTAACCATAAAGATCCCTTCTTTCAGTCAAAAAATGAGCCCTAATACTAGTCCGGGGGGGGCTTCTAAACCAAGGTTGAGATTTTTTGCATACTCCTATGTTATGTGAGAAGAGATGTGACTCCAGAGAATGCTGAGTGTAATATAACCTGAGAATTCTGAGTAAAAGATGGAGTTGGTACCAGAGCCTCCTTTAAAAGAAAACAAAAATATTTCAGGTCACTCTTTGAAAGAGAAATATGCGAAAAGACTTTGGAAGTTGCAAACATAAGGGGGAAGCTGGATTCTCATCATATCCCTAATTTTGTCTCCCTAGAAACTGGGAAAAAGATATTCTCCCAGGGCCGTGATGGTGAACCTTTTAGAGAGGGGGGGTTGGTAATATGAAATGTCCTCAAGCACCCATGGAAACAGGGAGGGAAGTAGTCTGGCCCCACATCCCTCTTCTTTCTAGTAACAAACTCTGATGAACTCTGTTTGAGAGCAACAACACGTGCACCCACAGAGAGGGCTCTGAGTGTCCCTCTCTAATACACCTACCATAGGTTCACCACCACATCTCTAAATTGAGGACCAGGGCATCTTTCTTGGTTTGCGAGACTCCCAGATAAAGAGCTTATTCACTCAATTTTTTTTTGGCATACTCTAATCTGTATAACTTTCTCCCATTTCTGTTTGTTGTTTGCTTCTTTGCTATTCACCATCTGTGAATGATCTTTTATATAACCAGAGTCTGATGGGAAGGAAATCAGCCAGCAGGTATAAGCTTGGTGACATTCACACTTGAAATGACTGGGAAAGCAGTTTTTGAACCCCTAAAAATATACCCCTAAACAGTAATATTTGAGAGGGGCAGATGGATATAAATCTAGCCCAGTGCCTTTCTTAGAGATAGTTGTGGAAATAAACAAATATCGATCTTTTTGTTCCCCCTAGGCAAAAATTGCAGCCTCCTTTTAAGAGGTGTGAAGATTAAATTTAACTCTCCCCTGATTATAAAAATGAAAATATTTAACTCTCCCCTGATTATGAAGATTAAATTGTAACCCTTGTCTATTTTTAGATTTAATCCCCATAAGTGTAAACATGGTACTTAAAAGTTAAGTATGAAGATCTGCCCATTTAGATCTAATCACCAAAAGTGCAAATATCCCACTTAATCATGAAGTGGGATGTCTGTGACCCATGTGTGTGATAGTGGATGATGAATCAGAATTGACTGACTGCCTTCTGTGCAGTCCTAAAACAAAGTGTCAACTGTAATTGGTAGACGTAAAATTAGGGGAAGGCACGGGAAGTGGAGCCTGGAGACAATTCTTCATTTTTTGATCTGCTGACTGGACCTGGGGCCCTGTTCCTGACTGGACAGACACTTGGTGAGTGAAAAGCTGACTCTTAATTACTGGATTTTCCTGAAAAAAAAAACTATCTTCTAGAGTGACCTACTCTTGAGAGACACCTCTTAGGTCCTCAGCTTTGCTGAGGCCAAATAAAACAAATTCTCCCTGGCTGGAGGGGCTGGGAGTAAATTACTTAGTGCTCAGGCTAGATATCTTTTTTTTTAAACCCTTACCTTCCGTCTTGGAGTCAATACTGTGTATTGGCTCCAAGGCAGAAGAGTGGTAAGGGCTAGGCAATGGTCAGGCTAGATATCTTACCTAATCCTCTCTCTGATGTCTTGTTTCACTCTTTCTACATTTTGTAAATAAATTGTAAATAAAATCTCTTTAGAATTAATTAAATTCCTGGCTACCACACTCTTAAATAATCAAATCCAACCCTTTAAAAAATTAACCCCATTTCCCCTTTACAGAGGTATGGGTCATATTCCAAATCTAGCTGTCACCAAGAGTCATATCTATAAATTTAGACAACCTATGTTGAGACAACTACCTTACATGAACACATACATATTAAATAAGCAATACACTGAGCCATGTAGCTAGCTCCACTGAATCTTAACTACATCCAAACCATAGGCCCAAACTCTGAACACAGAGAGAACTCTAGACTTAGCTACAGATTGAGTTTCAACCCAAGTGACAAACTGACTATCGAACTTGCTATAGCTGCATCCTAGAAGGCACTGTACTCCATGAGGCAAAATAGGATTGAAGAAGCACAAAGGAAATGTAAGTTGTCAAATAAAGAGCCACTTCCACCCTTAACATTCTAGCAGATCACTTATGCTCAATCTGTAGTAGTGTCTCCTGAACTCCCATTGGACTGATGAGACACTACCAACCACAACATTCCCTGACTCTTGACATTGTGAAAATGAAGGATAAGGGGGCCACTAAGTGGCTCAATGTATGGAGAGCCTGGACTGGAGATGGGAGATCTTCAGTTCAAATCTGGCCTCAGACACTTCCTAACTGTGTGATCCTGGAAAAAGCATTTAACCCCCTTTGCCTAGTCTTTAGTGCTCTTTTGCCTTAGAATCAAGATAGAAAGCAAGGGCTAAAAAAAATTTTAAGAGAAAATGAAAGACGATTGACAACAATAGTATTGCTTTAAGGTTTGCAAAGCACTTACAAATATTATCTTATCTTATCTTCACAACAACCCTGGAGGAAGGTACTATTATTATCCTCATGTATGAATAAGGAAACTGAGGCAAACAGAGGTTCAATGACTTGACCATCATTAATTACATAGTTAATAACTAACTATCTAAAGCCAAATTTGAACTCAGGTCATCCTGACTCCAGGACCAACTCTCTATCTACTGTGGACCTAGGTGCCTCCAATATACTACCAAAAAACATCAGAGAAGGCATGCACATGACCCAAAGGATTGAGGAGTCATGGAATGGAGTAGCATTGTGTCCAGGACAGCCAATCAAATCTGGAATCCATGCAGTTGTAGGGCACCAAGTACCAACAAATATCCTAGCTCTAGCAGTAGAGTGTGTATCCACTCAACTGCTAGTGTCATCTCCCTAAGCAATTTACCCTCTGTTTTTTTTCATATATGTACTATTTACATGCTTGTTTATTTTGTACCCATCTTGTATTCTATATAAACTCTTATTTATGTATTTATTGTCTTCCTAAATAGAATGTGAGTTTTTTGAGGGCAGAAACTTTCATCTTCATCTTTGTATTCTCTATTACCTAGCACAATGCCTGGTGTGCATAGTAAGTGCTTAGTAAACGATTATTGGTTGATCACTTGACATAGGGTAGTTCAGAGCATAAGCCGTCATCATGGACCCCCAAGTCATCTAGCCCACCAATATAATGAGGGATGGGTTTCTGTTCAAGAATGAAAATGGGAGCATTACAAATATAAAAAAATAAAAGATGTATAAAATGTTATGACAAATTGTTTTGTTATTCTTTCTTGTTTTTTACTAGTTCTGTTCTTAATTGACAAGTCAATATTTCAATTTTACACAAGCAGCTAACTAGGGGATAAGTCCCATGTCAATAATAAATCTCTTCCTGACTACTAAAATATAATCTATTTCTTTCTTTGTTGTGTTTTTATCTTATCTAGTATCTACCACCTCTTTCCTCATAATAGAGAGAAGATTTCTGTATAATCTTTGTTCTCTCATTCTTTCTCCTCGAACCATGATTTTCCACCTATTTCTCCAATCTTCACCTTTTCCCACCTTTGTGTTTTAAGTATCAACATATTTGTTGAATTTATTTGGAGAGTCTTATCTCTTCTTTCAAAAGAGCTCCCTGAAAGTAATGAATGCTGGAGGGGATGTGGCAAAGTGAAGACATGTAATAGATGATATTTGGAGGGTATATTTTGATGGATACTAGATAACTAGTGGATCAGGTAGTTATCTTCTTTTTGCCTACCCTCCTCCCTTTTATACCTCCCTTCCTCCCCTCTTCTTTCCCTTCAGTTTCCTGTTTCCCCTTCTTCTTCAGCCTCCTTCTTAGTCACTCAGGGTAAGCTATGATGTTTCAGAGGAAATACTCTTTTTTCTTCTTTATCTCAAGTAAGGGTTTATTGGGGAAAACAGGAAAGATGGAGGATAAGGTAAGAGGGGTGGGATTTTCCTATTATCTACAATGAGTGTTAGGTTGGAGGATATTGAGAGAAATGGCAATTCAGTCACTAGTATGAAACAGAGCCAGTCAGAGAGAGATATATGGACTAATGTCCTTCTTCTTCTTCAAATCAGCCAGGCCACCTCCAACTTGATTATCCCAAGTCCCAGAGATAAACCCAGCTTTTTCCTTCAAAGTCACCACCATCAGCCCAAAGCCCTCAAAAACAGTCACTATAGGCTTGGCTCCAAACTGTTTTTCCTGGTAACATTCCAAATGGAATCTTCATTTGACTGACAGCTGACCCATCTCCAGCTTCTGTCCTTTGCATGCATTTTCTTATAATTTCTCTCTTCTCCGCAGACATTAATGCATTGCCAGTGCAGTTGTGAATTAATCCAACTATTCTGGAGGGCAATTTGGAACTGTGCCCAAAGGGCACAAAAAGACTGTCTGTCTTTTGACCCAGCCATAGTACTGCTGGGTTTATACCCCAAAGAGATAATAAGGAAAAATACATGTACAAGAATATTCATAGCTGCACTCTTTGTGGTGGCAAAAAAAAATTGGAAAATGAGGGGATGCCCATCAATTGGGGAATGGCTGAACAAATTGTGGTATATGTTGGTGATGGAATACTATTGTGCTAAAAGGAATAATAAAGTGGAGGAATTCCATGGAGATTGGAACAACCTCCAGGAAGTGATGCAGAGCGAAAGGAGCAGAACCAGGAGAACTTTATACACAGAGACCGATACACTGTGGTACAATTGAATGTAATGGACTTCTCCATTAGTGGCAATGCAGTGATCCTGAACAACTTGGAGGGATCTATGAGAAAAAGCATTATCCACGTTCAGAGGAAAAACTGTGGGACTAGAAATACAGAAGAAAAACAACTGCTTGAATACATGGGTCAAGGGGAATATGGCTGGGGATATAGACTCCAAAATGAACATCCTAATGCAACAACACGGAAATAGGTTCTGATCAAGGACACATGTAATACCCAATGAAATTGCATGTTGGCTGTGGGAAGGGGGAGGGGAAGGGAGAGAGGGAAATAATGTGATTCTTGTAACCAAGGAATAATGTTCTAAATTGACTAAATTAATTCAAATAAATAAATGAAAGAGCTCCCTGAAAGATTATAGAAGCACCCTAGCCAAGGTCTTCAGCTGATATGGAAGTCTGACTCTGTGGAAACTATAGCCATGCAGCAGTTAGAGACTATTCAGCAAAAAGTGGCATGAGGAAAGATTATGAAGTGTGTAGGGAGCTGTCCCGCAGACTAAGGACAGCAGGAGTATTGTAATAACATTATTAGAAAATATCATCAGCCCTGCAGAATCAGATGCATGTGTGTCTTGATCACACATGCTCTTCTGCCTCAAACAATAAATTGAGACCTAACCCTAGCCACAGGCTGAATAATAATCCCAAACCCAGACTGAATGCTAACATTGCCTCAGAGTAATTCTTCATCATAGTTCTGTACTGAGTCCCTAACTCTCATAAAAGGCAAAACCCTAAATCTGGCCATATATTGATACCTCATGTTTAAAGCATGAACTCTAACAATTGCCATAGACTGACTCCTAAATTAAACCAAAAACTGATTCCCCCCATAAGAGTTTGTTTCAGCAGATACTAGTGACTTAAAGGTTTTCACAAAAGAGTCAGTCAGGTTAGTGATACAGAAAATAATAGGGCAAATCACTTAGCTATTATCAATAATATAATGATCCAAGACAATTCAAAAGGACTCATGAAGAAAAAAGGCTACCCATCCCCAGAGACAGAACTGATGGAGTATCAAACCAAAAGCATACTATTTTCCACTCTATTTTCTTCAAGAGCTTTTTTAGTGATATGTCTTCTCCTCAACATGATAAATATGGAAATATGCATTATAAGATAGTACATGTATAATCTATATAAAATTGCTTCCTCTCTCAGGGAGAGGAGAAGGGATGGAGGGAAAGAATTTGGTACTCAAAACAACAAAAACAAATGTTAAAAAATTGCTTTGACATGTAACTGGGAAAAAATAAGATATTACCAAAGAAAGAAAGGAATAAAGAAAGTGAAAAGCCTTTATTATGTGTTCTAAGTCACATGAAGAGGGGGTCCAAGTCCTAAAATGTGTATATCTACAAATCAGTCCATTAACATTTGTAACATGAAATGAAATGCCAAATATTAAATTTTAAATTTTTTATTGGTTTTATTTTTGCAAAATTTTCATTTCTGAATATATTCCTTCCCCTACCCAGTGAACCATTTTTTTTTGCAAAAAGGATTTTTTAAAAAGAGATAGAAAGCAAGAAATACAGGCTTCTGAGTAAACATGGGGACAGTCTAGACATAGGACTCTTCCTCTCTTCACCACCTACTGATACAGACTACCTCAAAAAGTAAAAAAAAAAAAACCAAACTCATATGAATGAAGGGACTCTACAGTAGGGTGCAGCATTGAAGGGACATGGGATTTGGGCATTTCCACACCATAAGGGAGTGAAAACTCCTTATGGAAGAAAAAACTTCCACCAAAACACGAGCTGGTCCACCTTCCCCCACCCCACCTACGGAGCCAGAGCCAGAACCAGCACACGCTAGGATCAGTGAGTGAGTGAGTGAGGAGCACCTCTGGGTCCTTGGCAGCTGACTGAGACCACTGAGGGCCTATCCCTGAGAGCAGCTAGACCTGAGGCTCCAGCAGGCTGAAGAGCACAGACTGGGTGCACCAGCAGGGAGATAGCACAGAGAGGGGCAGCAAACTGGAAGTTGCAGAGACTCAAGAGCTGGCCTCAGCCAAAATCCTTGCTCCTTAGCTCCATACACAGAGAGCCTGCCCATCTCACTCAGATTTCTAACTGGAAAAGGAAGGGAAAACCACCACAGTAATGGTAGACAGTGCCCAGGAACAACAACTTCCCAACACCAAGAAAAACAAGAAGAAGGGGTTGACCCTGGATAATTTTTACAGAGGAAAAACCCCGGCTACAGAGGAAATAGAAGAGGAAATACAAATAAATGCACCAAAACCTTCCCCAAAAATGGAAATTGTCTACAAGCTCTTGAAGAATTTAAATTGGAGCTTATCAGAAAAAAAAGAAATCCAGTCTGATGGTGTATGTCATATTTCATCTCCTTTGTCCACCACTTCTTCAAAGAAAGGAAGGAGAAATACTTAGGAATCTCTCTGCCAAGATAAACACAGGAATTATATGAACACAACTACAGAGAAATGAAGGAGGTAAAATGCAAGTGTTTTTGTTTTGAGTCAACAAACAATTTGAATATGTAGCAGTTAAGCAACGTGAGAATTTTTCTGAGACAGAAACCCTAAATTTATAACCAGGGAAAGGGGACAAGAGAGGCAAGAAAAGATAAAACATAAGATCATACAATCAGAGTTAAGAGATCATTTGGAGGCCATCCAGTTTAATGGCCTCCTTTTACAGAAAAGAAAACTGAGGCCCAGAAAGGTTAAATTACTTGTATAAGATCACACAGAGGTGACAAGTGACAAAGTCAGGATTGGAACCCAACCCTCTAATGCCAAATTCAATATTCCTTCCATTGTAACATTTTGTCCCTGGTATATCACTCTGCCTTTTTGTCAGGGAAAATAGTGCATTTGGGTCCCAGTTGACACAGGAAGGTCACTAAAACCATATCTCAGTAGGGGAAGGGGGGGATACAGCCTGGTTTCACTCATCAAAGCCTTGGGTTTGGTGTTCTTCAGGCTACTGTAGGAAGAAAGATACATTTATTGATGTTGCTTCAGAGAGGCTACCTTTAGACTTAGCATTCCCAGGTTAAACCAAGTTCTCCCCTCTAGTGATTTTCCTAGTCTTTTTATAGACACAGATTCTTGCTTAGGTATATTTGATGGTTTCCTCTTCTCTAATGTCATTGGGAGGGACATGCTAAGGGTTGGCAAGAGAATCAAATAGACAACATCACCAATCCATGGACAGATATTTATTAAGAACCTGCTATGGGGCCAGGTACTGAGCGAAATGCCAGGGACCCAAAGACAAAGAGGAAGGGCCTCAGCTCTAAAGTGGTTTATGGTCTATCTGGGAAAATCCACATATAAGTAAATACAAGCATTTATATAAGTTAAATATGGAATATTAGCATGGAGTGTGGAAACTCCCAGAAAAAGGCAGGATAGAGTGGAAAATAGGAAGAAGGGTAAAAGTTGAAGAAGCCTGCTCTGTAAAATTCAGAGAAGTTCTAAACAATGGAGAGGTTTGGGGGGCAGTCCTAGTCCTAGTCCCAACCATTTACTCAACACTAACATGAACCTAATTGGCCTCTAATCCCCATCATAACCTAAATCTACCCATAAGTTTTCCCCAATGCCTTTCCTAAACCTATACCTGACTAAGCCCTAACTCTGGCTGTGTAAACTACAATCTGAGTCAAAATCCTAACCATAAATTTACCCCTCACCATAGCCACAAACTAAGTAAGCACTATGGTTACCAGTTGAATTCTAATTCTTATCCTATTTACTCCTATCTCTAGCCACAGAAAACTGGCATAGACTTCACCCTCCTGCAGAATGATTCCTAAACTTAGAACATTTGACAACGTGGCACTAACCCCTAATCCACAATTAATTTCTAATCCCAATCCTGAAATGACCTGGAATGATAAATGTGGGTTCCTACTGATTGGCCACTCCATTGAGCCCTAACCTTCCTCAGCACACAACCCTACTCAAAGATAATACCCTTTCCCTGGAAACAAACTAAGATATGTGCCCAGCTATGTATAGATGGACCACAAACCCCAATCAAAGAATGAACTCTAATCTTGGCTGCAGATTGAGATGTAACCTAGATCTTAAATTTGTCCCTAATCCAATTTCCAAATGGACTAACAATCCATAACCATAGTCACTTACTATCTCCAAATCCTAACCATGATCCATATCTCTAGAATCTAGATTTATATAGAGATATACCTCAGTCAAAGAATATGCTTCATTCTGGTCACTTACTAAGCCCCAGCACAGGCTGAACCTTTACCCAAACAGCTTTCTCACCAATGTGCCATGAGTACCAAGGGGATCCAAGGATATAGCTCAGAATGTTTTGGCATAGCTCATTCCCACTGCTTCAGTCACAGCTGAGAATCTTTATCATACTCACAAAGTCAGGAGGGTCATCACCATTCAGGAGGGACAGCTCATTGTGGTGATTAAGATGATTATATCTCTAATTATTTTTCCCAGGAGAGCTATCTCCTTCATGACAACAAGAGCACAAACATAACCATCTCTTCTGCTGGAAAATTAACCTGAATCATTTACCACTTTTTCCCAATGAATTAAAACTCCAATTTATCAACATCAGAGTCTCCTCCATATCTGAGAACTTCAGCTCTCCTTGACAGCCTGATTATACATCTAGGAAAATACTGGTGACTCAGCATGAGCCTTAATGTTCTAAGATCTCACACATAAGATCATAGACTTAAAGTAAAGACCATTTCCACCCAAATTCTTTGTTTTATAGGTGAGAAAACCGAGGACCAGGGTGCTGTAGGACCTAAGGTCACATAGGTACTCATTAGCAGTTAGGATTTGATCACAGCTCTTGACTCCAGATTTAGTGTTCTTTCCATTGAACTAAGACTACCTTCCCATAAAGCAGTCACTTTAATGAACACCCTGTCTCTTCTCTTTCACTTCACTTAGACCCATGCTGAACTGAGTCCCTACAAACTGAGTACATCTACTATCCTCATATGGAGCCCTAACCCTGAACAATGACTGAGCTACTATCTCTAATAACACCATGATCTCTAATCATTACCATAATTTGACCCTGAAACCTAGACCAAACCACAATTTTGCCTACCGATTAACCCATCATCATAGCCACAGACTGAATGCTAACTAGCCACTGAATGATTCTGAATCCTAATCACATTCTGAGCCCTAATTCTAGGCATAAACTGATTCCCCCAATCATGGCCACAAGTTAACCCTTCAACGCAGTGCCCTGAGACTGATCTCTAACTCTGAACTCAGACTTATTCAAATGTCTACCTATAAACTAATCTAGTTTCCTTGGCAAAAACTGAACACCAAATAGAGACAGACCTTTTAGACCAGCCACAGACCAAATACTACTTCCAGGTATAGTCATATGGTTGATCCTAACTACATAACAAAAATTGACTAGCTCTATAGCAGGAGACAAGGGATGTCCTTACCTCTGTCCCTAGATTCCAGGGGCTCTGTGACTTTCAGGAAGCACACCAAGAGTTAGGGTGAAAGTGTCCCCCCACTCTGACACAGGTACATTATACAAGCACTGGTAGGATCCCAGGCTGACCTGGAAACAGACCAGTACAGGAACACAGGGGCTTCAGTCTCTATTTAAATTACCTATAATCATTGACCACCCAGGGTCACAAAAACATAGATAGCACCACCACCACCCTCCCACCCAACTTCCTTCTCTAGGATAGACAGAGTTCATTCAAGCCATTAGACTCTCCAGGACCCCTTTATACCCAATAATCCATCCCAGAGTAGCTCCCCTCAGAACACAGGCCCTCCACAAAGGTCAAAATTTCAGATTAGGAAATCATGGGATGAAGAAAACATGGGACAGGGAGCCCGGACCTAGTTCTGGTCCTGACTTGCCAATGTATGATCTGGAGAAAATGAACTACTCTCTTCAGACCTCAGTTTCCTCATTTGTCAAATGTGTATAAGTAATCTTAGAAATCTATACCAATCCCTTCTTTTTCTAGATAAGAAAACCAATGTTGAGAGAGGGGAACAGCTAGTACCACTACTATAAGGTTATCAGGAGAATCAAATTGAATTATTTATATAATAGTACTTTGAGAAGTCTAAAGTATACTATGAAGGAATGCTTCATTCCCCAGGGAAGTAGAAACACTTTATAACACCTTCATAGCCTTCCTTCAGGTGGAGGACAGATCTCAAGTGGGATATGTCCCAACCATCCCCCTGCCTTTAAGCAGTATGGTTATATCTTTCCTTCCCAAGAGGATAGAGAAGTTCAAAACTTGGATCTTGGGCTAGTGTATAATAGTTTATCTGAGTGTGATAAAAAAATATAAAAGGTTTCTCTGGACCTTAAATTTCACTGTTATCAAAGAGCTCCCCAAGGTGTCTATTTTACTTAGAACCCGGTTAAACAATCAATGCCTTTATTCTCATGCTTTTCAGCAACTTAACATAACTATTATTGATCAATGAATCCTAATACAGGGCACTGTGGCCTGACTTTCTTGATTTTTGATCCTACTTAGTTCTTTGGTTTCATAATTCTTCTGAACTAGATCCTTAATCACCTTTCTCCCTTCTTTTGCCATGATAATTATAACTAGAGGTCCAAGTCTGCTGTTTAATCCCTCTTCTCTCTCCACCTCCACATATTCTAGATCAGAAGAATGAGTTTTGGGGGGCTTATTTATAAGAGGAAAGAAATTATACAAGTTCAGAAAGACTATGTAAAAGAAAAACTAACTAGAACAGAACCATTGGGACTTTGTCCCAGGTCATTGTAGTTCAGAGGACACAAAAATTTAGCATTTATGCCTTCAGCAGCAGATGTCACCATAAACACTAATTCCCCTTCTCCTTGGCCAATTAAGTTTGTCTTAATTACTTCTTGTATTATTTTCACATTAAGAATGATAAAGTTAGTTCCATGGAGACTGGAACAACCTCCAGGAAGTGATGCAGAGCGAGAGGAGCAGAACCAGGAGAACATTGTACACAGAGACAAACACACTGTGGTATCATCGAACGTAATGGACTTCTCCATTAGTGGTGGTGTAATGTCCCTGAACAACTTGCAGGGACCCAGGAGAAAAAAACACCATTCATAAGCAAAGGATAAACTATGGGAGTGGAAACACCGAGAAAAAGCAACTGCCTGAATACAAAGATTGAGGGGACATGACAGAGGATAGACTCTAAATGAACACTCTAATGCAAATACTATCAACAAAGCAATGGGTTCAAATCAAGAAAACATCTAATGCCCAGTGGACTTACGCGTCGGCTATGGGGGGTTGGGGGGGGGAGGAAAAGAAAATGATCTATGTCTTTAACGAATAATGCTTGGAAATGACCAAATAAAATATATTTTAAAAAAAAAAAAAAAAAATGATAAAGTTGACTTGAGAATCCATTTAGTGCTTCCCACTCCAGAGGTTAAAATTGCTAGTACAGCTCTGTACAAAGTAAAGTTGCTAGAAATGAAAATACAATTGCCAAGTTGCAAACTATATTGATGCTTCAAATTCCCCCTCATTCACTTATATAATACATATTGCACCTGTTGCTGTATCCTTCAGATCACTGAACCTTTCCATCTACCCTGCTACTGAACTCTCCTGGGAAATTTTACTCTCTCAATTCTTAAATCCCACTTTAGGACCCAGAGTGTCCTAACTGGTGAGTGTATCAACAATAGTTCACTATAATAAGTCAGTTTCAGACATGTTTCACATTTTCACTTGGCCATTTTCTTGATATCTTACCTGCCTGCTATTATACCCTCCAGACCACTGAATCTTGCCACCCATACTGCCACTACATGTTTACCTTCTATCTTTCCATCTCTAAATCAATAATTAAATTAACACTACCATTACTATAGGAAAGGGCATATCGGCCAACATCCCTATGGTTTCACTTATTATCTTTGTGACTTCCCAGACCAAAAAACCTGTCTCTGGCCACCACTCCTCTATATGTAATCTCCTATTATTCAGTCAGTTAGCCAATTTTTAAAGCATCTATTGTGTGCCAGGAAGTATTCTGACTGCTAGAAATACAAATACCTTCCACCACCACCTCAAAAAAAAGGCAGTCTCTGCCTCAAATCGGAAAGAGGGACCCAGGAGAGTCATAATGGGGAAATCCAAAGGAGTAAAACCTGATGGGAAATGAGGAAATGATGGGCATGGGACCCCCGCCTTAAATGGACATTTTGGAGTGCATGACTCTGTCCAGCAATCAGAAAGTGAGAGGATAATAAAGTCTGAGGACCAAGGTTGATTTAATTATCATTAGAATATAATCTCCTGGTGCAGCTGGGTGGCTCAGGGTAGAAAGAGCCAGGCCTGAAGATGGGAGATCCTGGGTTCAAATGTTACCTCAGACACTTTCTAGCTGTGTGATCCTGGGCAAGTCACTTAATCCCCATTGCCTACCCCTTATTGGTCTTCTTCCTTGGATCCAAGACTTAGTATCAATTCCAAGACAGAAGGTAAGGGTTTCAAAATAAGAAAATGGTGTGTCATGTATGAAAGACAGCAAGCTGTATTATATGGCTATAATGTAAAGCATGCTGTAGAAAGCAATCTGTAAAAACTTTGGAAAGGTAGAGATTGGGAAGAATTTTAAATGTTAAGTAGAGGAGTTTATATTTTATCCTTGTGGTAGTAAAGAGCCCCTAGAGTTTATTGAGTAGAAGAATGATATAATCATATCTGTACTTCAGGAAAATCATTTTGGTGAATATGTGGAGAATGGATTGGAGTGGGAAAAGATATGAAACAAGGAGACCAATTAAGAGGCAACTTCAATAAACCAGGGATGATACTGTGGTAGTAATTGGGAGGAAAAAAGAAAGCAAAGTACATGAGAGATTTTGTGTAAATCAAAACAAGAAGATTGGGAAATGGGTTGCATATGTAGGATGTATGAGAGGTAGAAATTGAGGATAACACCAATAGCTGAGTTATTGGAAGGATGATAACAGAAAAATTCAAGAGAAAGATAAGTTTTGGGTAAAGGATGAGTTCTGCTTTGGATATTTTGAGTTTAAGTTATTTTTAGGTCATCTGGTTCAAAATGTCTAATGGGTAGCTAATGATTCAGGACTGGAGCTCAAAGAAGAAACAAGGGTTAGCTATAAAGAATGGGAATCATCTGCATGGAGATGAATATTGAATCCATGGTTACTAACAAAGGCACCAAGTGAGAGAGTATGGGGAAAAAATAAGAGTATCCCACAGAGAGTCTTGGGGGCTACTTAAAGTAACTGAACATTATGTGGATAAATATCCAGCCTGGCAAGCTGAAAAGGAACAGGCAGGCAGGTAAGAAAAGAACCAAGAGAGGCCAAAAGCAATATGTGTCTTCTTTTGCAATATGATGAACATGGAAATATGTGTTATATGATAATATATGTACAAGCTATGTGATATTGACTGCCTTCTTGTGGAGCAATAAGAGGTGGGAGGAGAGAGAAAATATGGATTGCAAAACATCAGAAAATGAATATTTTAAAATTACATTGGCATGTAATCTGAGAAAAAATTATAATAAAAAAGAAAACATGGTGGGTTTCTAATATAGGTATTCTTTCCATATTACTACAAAATCACTCAGTTTATATATCTCCTCTGCCTCTGCTCAAAAGGAAAGGGAATAAAAATGAGGAAGAATAGTAATAACAACTCACATCCTTGAATCTCTATACAAAAATCTGCAGTAATAAAGCAAGCTGAAGATCTGAATATAAAGCAAGTAAGATAAACTTCATCAGCATCACCAATAATTAATGGAATGTGACTCATGATAAGAATATGGCAATGGAAAGATATACTATATACTTTTGTTTAAAAAAAAACCATTAGGCAAATGTGTAATAGAGCAGTATTGTCTTTCAAGAAGATGTGGTCTTGTGTCAACATTCAAGAACTAGTAGGGAGAAGGGCACGGAGATTATAAATGCTTATTGTATAACAGGTTTCCCCCCATGAATGCCACAGGGGTGGAACCCTATTACTCTGAGATTCTTTGGCTCATTTAACCCCCACCCACTGGCATCTCTTTATCCTTTTGTAAATTCAGTCATTGCTAACAAATCACTAAGTTTCCAACTCAGTAATTACTATAACAATAAAAACCACTTACTTAATATAATAGTACCATGAAACTAAGAAAATACAATAGCAGCATCACCCAAACCAGTGAATTTGTCTGCTTTCACCCCCTAGAGAAGAGAATTTTTTATCCAACCTTGATCTTGAGGCCAATCTAGAGAAAATGTTAGGATTATATCTTGCTCATTACCACAAGAACATCAAATCTTCAGGACTGGAAAGCTGTGGCCAATTGATCAGGAATTTGGCTCACCCCAGTAACTGCTCTCATGTAGAGGTGCAGTCCACCCAGGGCCTGGGAGATTATGGACTGCCATGAGCTGTTAGCCAAGCTTAATTTTGGAATGAACCTGACTACTGCCCCAAGAAACAGATCGCCAGAGGAAAGGTCTTCAGTGTCAGCAAGCCCAAACTCTGCCTCTTTCCTGGGCTATTTTCCTTTCATTTCTTAGTCCTAGAAATCCATCGCTGTCTGCTGGGTTCCAAATGAAACATTCCCCGTCTACAGGAAGAAAAATGTATCTCAGAAAGGGTTTCTAGAGAAGGTCCACATTGGGGCAAGAAAGGAATTGAAGGACAATAACTAATATGCCTTTGCCAAGACAGGACATGGCTTGCAGAGCACTCTGATCACCCTGATCAATGTCATTTTTCTATTCTACTTCTCTTTCTCTTAAGTCTTCATTTTCTTTGTGTATTTGAACAGAGAGAGAGAGAGACAGAGACAGAGAGAGAGAGACAGAGAGAGAGAGAGAGAGAGAGAGAGAGAGAGAGAGAGAGAGAGAGAGAGAGAGAGGGAGAAAGGGAGGAAGGGAGGGAGAGACAGAGGCAGAGAGACAAAGAGATAGAGAGACAGAAAATGAGATATACATAGTTAGATAGACAAACATGAACCTCCATGTCCATTGATATGGGATTCCTTGGTAAAAACTGATTACTTAATGTCCCTTCCCTGCATGAGGGGAGAATTGGTAAGAGCTAGAGAGAAGAGAGATCCTGGCCTTCTGGCTTTCGGGTTTGAGAGAGAAGAGGAATTTTTCTAGATTCTCTTCAGCCCTTAGAAGAAGGAAGAGCCTGGGAAGAAGCTAACATGTAGATGAATCAGGATTTCAACCATGTCCCTATTCCAACTTGCTATACTAGATATTTCTAGGAATTTCCCTTTGGGTGAGATCTGAGACTGTCTTTTTGGTTGAGCTGAGTTATCTTGTTCTAATTGGGAGAGTTCATTTATTTTGTTTATTGTTGAGTATATATGTATACATATATGTGTCATACATATACGTGTATATGTCATATATATATATATATATACTTCCTTGGTTTCTATTTTTATTGGTTTTTACTTTTATTGTCTTGGGAAAATGTATTTATTTGCTATTTGCTATGTGTGTTCACTGTGGAACTGGCATTTGGTGAGAAGGGAGTCAGGCTCTAGATAAATAGCTAGATACATTCCCATCAAGGGATAGTGATCAGTTGTGTAGTCTGAACCTAAAAATTACTTCTCTTGATCTAATAACATTTAAAATAGCTATAATTCTAGTCCTGTACTCTCTTTCTTTGAGAATAGAGTTGTCAGTCTCTGGCCCCAACCTCCTGTTTCCTTTCCTGGTTAGAATCAAAGACTTCCTTAAGGAAGGAGGATGAAGAGCTGGAAATGAGTCTAGAGATAGTTATTCTTTGGGGCAGCTAAGTCATTCAGTGGATTGGGAGCCAGGCCTAAAGACAAGAGGCCCTGGGTTCAAATCTGACCTCAGACACTACCTAGCTGTATGATCCTGGGCAAGTCACGTGACCCTCATTGCCTAGCATTTACCACTCTTCTGCCTTGGAGTCAATACACAGTATTGATTCTAAGATGGAAGGTAAGGGTTTTAAAAAAATAGAGAAAGTTATTCTTGCTTCCCTTAAAGCCATATCTAGACAGATCCATGTGAACATACAAAACCTACATGGGTAAAATAAAGTACAACATATTGCACAATATACCCTAAGTGTTTATGTTTATATTTATGTAAATATATTCATATTCATACATAAATATTAATATATTAGGGCAGAGAGGTGATGCAATGGATAGAGAGCCAAGTCTTGAATCAAGAAGGCAGCTTCCTGAGTTCAAAAGTGGCTTCAAATATTTATTAGCTATGTGACCCTGGGCAAGTCATTTTCCTGTTTGCCTGTTTCCTCATATATAAAATAAGCTAAAGAAGGAAATGGCAAACCACTCTGGTATCTGTGCCAAGAAAAGTCCAAATTGGGTCACAAAGAGTTGAACCCAACTGCCAAACAACTAAACAACATCAAAAATATATATACACGGGGGCAGCTGGGTAGCTCAGTGGATTGAGAGCCAGGCCTAGAGATGGGAGGTCCTAGGTTCAAATCTGGCCTCAGACACTTCCCAGCTGTGTGACCCTGGGCAAGTCACTTGACCCCCATTGCCTAGCCCTTACCACTCTTCTGCCTGGGAGCCAATACACAGTATTGATTCCAAGATGGAAGGTAAGGGTTTTATTTAAATATATATATATATATATATATACACATTTCATTGGCTCCAGTGAAAGCCAAAGTCATTTTGATACCAATGATCTATGAAACTGTAAAAGACCTTACAGCTGGATTTTAGTGAGAAACAATGGAGTATGAATAAGAGGTGATATTGTGGACAGAAATAATGATATTTTTTAAGCTGCATTTAAATGTTTTTCTTTGTGCTAGTCATAGTGCTGAGCACTGAGAATACAAACACAAAGGAGAAACACTATCATTTGATGGGTGATCTTCATTCAGATTATGACCAATAACCATAGATGTTTCAAGTCTCGTTGCTGGGTCTTCTTTTCTTCTTTTATACTATCTCAGCTCCTCTGGAATTGACATCTTGAATTGACCATCCTGTAGGCCTTTCTAACTCAGCATATCTAAAAAGAATCATTATAGCTTTTCCACACAATCCTCCCCTTTTCTCAACATTTTATTAGCATCTTCCCACTTACCTAATCTTGTCATTTTGATGTCATTCTGAATTCCTTACTCATATTCATCGCATACAACATTGCCAGGTCTTGTTATTTCAGTCTTCACATCTGTACTCTAACAGCAACCACACTCATGCATGCCCTTATCAGTTCATACTGGGGCTATTGCACTAGCCTTGTTATTGGTCTCTTTGCCTCCAGTCTCCCTCCACTCAGCTGCCAAAATTATTTTCCTAAACCACAGGTCAAACCATGTCAACCTCCTACTCAGTCAACTCCATTAGCTCCCTTTTACCACCAGAATCAAATACAAAATGCTATTTGGCATTTAAAGCCCTCCATGACCTGTATCCTTCCCACATTTCCACTCTCCTCCATCTACTCTCCAATCTAACTAGCCCAGCCTACTCATTGTTCCTTAAACATGCCACTCTACCTCTAGACTCCATGTCTTTCCATTGGTTTGTCCCCCATGCCTGAAATGCTCTCCCTCTTCCCCTATCACTTCTCTCTACCTCCTAGCTTCCTTCAAAACAACTCAACTCACACCTTCCTCAGCCCTTTCTTGGTTCCCCACCCCTTACTATTTCTATCTTCCCTCTGTGCTTTAATGAAAACATACCTCATATATAATACTGATTTGTTTATTAGCTCTTCTATTAAAAAATGAACTCCTTGAGAGCAGGATGTTTTGGCCTCTCTTTGGATCCTCAGTGCTTAGCACAGTCACTGGCAAATAGCAAGAGCTTAATAAATGTTTGTTGACTGAATTCCTACATTTAAGAAACTTGTTTTCTCCCTAATGCAAATACCAACAACATGGAAATGGGTTCGAATCAAGAACACATGTGAAACCCAGTGGAATCGTGCGTCGGCTATTGGGGGGGGGGGGGAGAAAAAGAAAATGATCTTTGTCTCCAATGAATAATGTTTTGAAATGACCAAATAAAATATTGTTTAAAAAAAAGAAAGAAACTTGTGTTCTAATAGAGGGAACCAACACTTATATGGCAGTGTGAAATCACAGAGATTGTGAGTAGAGCCATAGGGCAATATAATGGTAGTTCCTTTCTGGAAACAAGAGTAATCTTGATTCAATTACTGAACCCAGAGTAAAATATGCACAGTTTGGAGTGGGGAGGGGACATGCAAGTTGAGGCATGATCAGAAGACAAAAGTAAATTCTAAGCCGTGATTATGATATTAAATTTAGGACCAGAAGCAATTATAAAAACCAGACATTTCAAGTCTCTTAACTTTACAAATAAGGAAACTGAGGCCCAAATAAATGACTCTCTGATGGTCATGCAGGCACTAAACAGCAGTCAGTATTTGAACACAGATCCTCTGATTCCAAATCATCCTTTCACAAAGAATCAGTTTTAGATTCTGAAAAGGAAGTCAGATCATCTTGTCCAATCCATATGTGTCTAATAAGTGAGTACCCAGCCTTTCGTGTGTGATTGGATTTAGAAATGATAGCTCCATGTGTTTTTTTTCTCTTAAAACCCTTACTTTCTCTCTTAGATTCAATACTATGTATTAGTTGTAAGGCAGAAGCATGGCAAGGACTATATATCTGGGGTTTCCCAGATAAGAAATATCTAAGGTAAGATTTAAACCAGGACCTCCCATATTCAGACCTGGCTCTCTTTCTACTGAGCCACATAGCACTCCTGTGTGTTTTCTATTATAGGAGATTGTCCCTCCCCTCTAACCACTACTAGTTCATTTCCTGGTTCATTTTCTAAGTTCTAAGAGAATAAAGAGTATGTTTTTAAAACGCTTCATATATTAATAGAAATATGCAATCTTTCATTAATTAGCTCAGAGTTCATAAATAAATTTTTCTCAATTCTCAGTATTAAACTCTGGTTTTCTACACTTAGGCAAACATCAGTATTACTATATATAAAACTTATTAACAATGTAACAAGCAATACAAAGACATGTTTAAATATTTCAACCAGCTGAGAAAATGATCACAGCCTAAGTGATTTCCAACCATTAATTGCAACTAATGACTCCTAAATTAAGCAATTAAATTCTTATTGTGGCAATCAAAGTCTCTATAATTTTTTTCAGCATCTTATATTTTTTCCCAAAAGATAAGAGTTAAACTCAGTTCTTTTTAGACTTTCTCCTCAACAATTAGGTCACTCAGTCTCTAAGAAAAGTTTTCTTAGTCCTTCTTGAGGTGCCTCACATCCTCCTATGATGATGACAATTAATTCTCTCCAAAACAACAGTTAACTCTCTCCAAATGGACAGATAAACTGTAACTCCCCTCAATAGCCTACTTCCTCTCAAAGATACAGTACTGACTTGTAGTCTCTGCAAAAGAGTTATTGACCCTGATTGTTACAGGTAGAAAATCTCCAAGAGAAAACCCACTACCAAATAAAGCAATGCATTCCATTTTGGGATAATTCTATTAGGAAGGTTTTTTTCCTTGATAGCAACCCTAAACTTTATTATTTGCAATGTCTACACATTGCTCCCTTATCTAGACTGGCCTCCACACACGAAATACTTTGCTCTTTCACCCCAACCTCTTAGTTTCCTTGTCACTCTTCCAAGGCTCAGCTCAAATCCCACCTATTGCAGGATGCCCTTCCTAGCATCACCCCCTACCCCTTGATTCCCAGCTGCTAGTTCCTTTCTCTTTCATTGTATCTTCCTCTATTAAGTATATATGTACATATACTATATGATCTCATTATTTACATGTTGTATCCTCCATTGGGCAGTGGGGTAGCACAGTGGATAGAGCACTAGATCTGAAATCAGGAGACTTCTTTTCCTGAGTTCAAATCTGACCTCAATTGCTTACTACTTGTATGATCCTGATCAATTCACTTCACTTTGTTTGCCTCGCAGAGAAGGAAATGGCAAACCATTTGAGTATCTTTGCCAAGAAAGCCCCAAAAGAGGTCACAAAGAGTCAGAGACAACCAAAATGACTGAATAACAAAAAATTCTCTGTTAGAATAATAGCTCCTTAAGAGCAGGTACTATTTGGAGTTTCTGTTTATTTCTGTTGGTGGTAGGTTTTAACCCTCGTTATATTCCAATGCTGGAGTATGGTAAACATTTAATATAAAAATAATAAATGTTTATTGACTGGTTGAATGATAGAAATTGATGGCAAATCTGATACAGAGGGATGATATATTATTAGTATTTGAAAGGCATCATGAAATAAAGGCCGTGTGGCTTCACTTGGAGTCAGAAAGACATGGGCTCAAATTCTGCCTCAGACTAATCAGCTGACTGAAAGAGGAATCAAATATTACCTACTCCCTCCTCTCCCCCACACAATACACACAACAAATGTGATTGTGGAAAATTCAACCTCTCAGAATTTCACTTTCCTCATCACTTAAAGAAGGACTAAGAAAACTTTTCTTAGAAACCAAGTGATCTAAATGTTAAGGAAAAGGGGTCTGAAAAGAACTGAGTTTAACTCATTTTTTGTAAAAAAAAAATAAGATGCTGAAGAAAAAGTATAACAACTTTGATTGGCACTATAAGATAATTGAATTACTTAATTTAGGAGATAACATTTTGCCTTCTTTACAGGGTTGTTGTATTTTTAAATGCTCTATAAATATGAGTAATTATTATTAACAATTGAGGACCATTTGAACATCTCTTGAGACATCTTATCTGCTAAATTCTCAGTGGCTGAGACTGTGTTGGATTGCTAGTCATCTCATCTTTCTTAAGAAAGAAAGGAAAATAGCAAAGGAATCTTTGTCTTATCAATTGAGTGAGTGCTCCAAAATTGGAAGGTACAAGTCTCGCAAGTATCTCAACAAGCTAAAATGATCAAGCAAGTCAAATAAAATGAAATTAAATTATTATTTAATAATAATAAATGTGAAGCCCCACTCAAATATTCCAATGGGTCTGTGGTCTCAATGATCACAAAACATTCACATATGTCCATTCTGGGTGGGTTTTTTTTTTCATTTATTCCTTCAAGATGGAGGAGAAAGGGGATGCCTTATATTTGGGGCACTGGGGAAGATATAAAAATTAATTCTTCGGGAATAGGAGGAGGAGTCATGGCTAGAAAAGAAAATCTACCCGTGAACAATGCCTGAGAGTTTGGGTAGACTACAAGCTCCATATGAATCATCAGAGTAGTCAAAGAAGCAAATGCAATATGTCATCATTAACAAAAACTGATTATGCTTTAATGAAAACATAATATCCATAAGGGACTTAATTGCCCCATTACACCAAGCCCTGTCCTGGCTCTTTCTGGATCATTGTGTTAAGTTCTGGACAGCACATATTAGGAATGCTAGTGGCAAGCAGGTCCAGAGGATAATAATAATAATAATAATAGCTAGCATTTATGTATCACTTTTAAGATTTGCAAAGTGCTTTACATATATTATCTCACCTGATCTTCACAACATTACAAGGTGTTTTTTATTACCCACATTTTACTTATAAGGAAATGGAGGCAGAGAAACTTAAGCAAACTATCTAAGGCAAAATTTGGACTTAAGTCTTCCTAAGTACAAGCACATCTCTCCATCTGTTGCACTCCTGAACTCTCAATAACCAGGCTGGTGAGAGGTTTGAAATTGTACCAAAGAATCCACTGAAGGAACTTAGGGCATGGAGCTTTACACAGAGTGACTCATTTGATTCTTGAAACAACCCCGTAAAGTGCTATAGATATTGTTAACTTGATCATACCAGTGAGGAAAATGAATCTCAGAGAAGTTACATGACTTACCCATAGACTGGGTTGCCAGACACAGTCCTGTGACCCAGATATCTCTGGCCCAAAATTCAACATCCTTTCCACTATAACATTTAAATTGGGATTCTAGGTAGGCAGACCAGAGTTGGTGCCCAAAAGACCCCACCAGATAGCAAATACCTGCTGAGGCAAGAGTTGTATGCAAGTGGGGCACAGGTAAGGAGGAGGGTAGGTAAACTAGATCACTTCCCATAGAACTGGAACTTTACTCTGGGCCCTTTCTGTGAGACATGTGGTCTGACCCCCTGCTCCAGGAGAAGCTCTACAGTGTCCAGACATGGGTGGGGATTTGGGGGTCAGGCTAGGCATGGCAGACCAGGTAAGATATATAGATTTGAGAGATGGCGTAGGATCATAGGAAGTATTTTAGGATACAGAACAAGTGGGTGAGTCCTCAGAACAGTATAGCCACTGTATGACTGATGATTCTAGGACAGAATATATCTGCCTTCTGTCATCATTTTTGGAAACCTTCCTGTAATGGACACCTAAATGTCAGGAGGAATGGCAGCTTCCCAGTATGAGGCTGTGCCCTATGGTGTTTCTAGTTCTCACACAGAGGATGAAGCTCTCTAAGAAGCCCTCAGAACTCATGATTTGCTCGATCTCAATAAAAAAGACACACAGGGGTAGTCACCCTTAAAACAAATGTGGATGGCCTCAGACACTTCCAAGCTGTGTAATCCTGAGCAAATCATTTAACCCCCGTTGCCTAGACCTTACCACTCTTCTGCCTTGGAACCAGTACACAGGATTGCTTCTAAGATGGAAGGTAAGGGTTTTTTTAATGTTTTAATATGAATGCCCTGGGTTCAGTTTTCCTAATATTCTATCCTATAATTAAATCTCAGTCACCATGAGGACTTAAGCCTGACTTTCTAAAGACCAGAATTTTATTACCTGTTTTGTCTCATCACCATTCGACCCTTCAAATCATATATGTTCTCTCCTATTTTCTCTTATTTATAATCCTGATATGAGAGAAGCACACCCAAGTTTGTAGCAGGGTCTGGTCCCAAAAATAGGAGTCTCAAACTCCATTTAATCCATAAGTAAGAAAAGAATTTTATTTGAAAAAGTGGTTTTTGGTGGTTTAATAGCCTAATAGCTGGTGGAGTAGTCTGGGGGCTAATCAGGTAGCCTTTGGGCAGATGGACAAGTCTAGGGGCTAGTAGAGTAGCCTCTTTGGAGCTGATAGTATGGAGTGGCAGCAATTCTGTAAAGAGGCAGCTTCCACTGTAGAGTGTTCTTCTACCGTGGAGTGGCAGCTTCCACAGCCTGTGGGTCAGAGTTAGCATATTTATTGGGGTCTGGTAGCTTAGCATTTCCCTTTCTAAACCCAGGTGGAGGTATGTTTTAGGGTTTGTTGCCATAGGGAATAAGGAGCTTGTACAGGATTGGGGGATTCTTCTGGAATATCAAGAGTACCCAGTGCACAGGTTCCATGTTCCTCCATTGTATACCTTGTCATCATTTGCCAACACAGGAAAGCTACCCTTCTAGAGGGGAAACATGGGGCAGGGGGATGTGGTACATTGGAGGACCACTTTAGGTAATTAATTATTTCTAAGAACACAAAGCTGATGCCTAACATTGGATCTTACAGATCCAGTACACAGAGTGGATAATTGAACAATCTACAATTCATGCTTAACTAATGCTGATACTGCAGGCTTTGCAGTTGATGTTTAACCAGTGCTAACTAGTGAGAAATGTGAGATTTCAGAGTAGGAGGGTCCCATTCCCATTACTGCCCCCTGTCAGCCCACATCAGTCCCAACCTTCCCACTGCCTTTGAGATACTTTGCTGTGCCCCCACATATATTTTAGCCCATTAATGTCTGGGTTGTCGTCAATCCTGAAACATTCCCTATGAATTATCCTATAGTGTCTATACATCAGAAGGAAAATGGAAAGGAATAAAGATGGAATCAAGATTGGCATAAAGTTTTAACAAGGATGTGCTTCAGATAGTGCAATAGAGAGCCCTAGAAAGGTGTCTAAGAAGCTCCAAACTAGTTCTTTCTCCTGGCAGGTTGAAAGATTCATAGTTTATGGAACTAAATGCCCCTAGTAGAATACTCAACCCCAAATGAAATTCCTAAGGAAGTTTATGAGGAACAGCAGAGGATGGAGATCCACAATGGAGAGAGACCCATGATCCTCACCTCAGCATTCAGCTGGAATGCCAGTCATATTCCTGTGCCTTAACTAAGACTAGGAGTCAGGACATGCCAGTTTAAATCTTAGCTCTGACCCCACCGGTATGACTTTGAGTGAGTCATTTTCTCTCTCAAAGCTTGTTTCTTCAATTCCTCAAGGAGCTAGATGATAGAATGTCTGAGGTCTCTTACAAAGCTAATACTTTACAAACTTCAATGGTATACACAGTTTGGACAGAGGAGGTTAGAGACATTTTCTTACAGAGATACAAAGTCACACAAAAGGACACATACAGAAGAATACACATAGATTTAGAAACATGCATGAACCAGGAATGAATACAAACAAACATTAAGATAGTCTGCTCCCTTGGGGGCAGCTACATAACTCAGTGGATTGAGAGCCAGGCCTAGAGACAGGAGGTCCTAGGTTCAAATCTGGCCTCAGACACTTCCCAGCTGTGTGACCCTGGGCAAGTCACTTAACCCCCATTGCCTAGCCCTCACCACTCTTCTGTCTTGGAACCAATACACAGTATTGATTCTAAGATGGAAGGTAAGGGTTTAAAAAAAAAAAAGACAGTCTGCTCTCTCACATATACAAAAACACAGACAACCAGGTTTACAAAAATCATACAGATACAAGTTTAGATTTTGCCCCTATGGAAAAAGGACCAGCTGAATGGTTCAAATGGATAGAGTCAGACCTAGAGATGAGAGTTCCTGGGTTCAAATATAGCTTCAGACATTTCCTAGCTGCATGATCCTAGGCAAGTCACTTAATCCCAATTGCCTTGCCTATACCATTCTTCTGCCTTAGAATCAATACTTAATATTGATTCAAAGACAGAAGGGAAGAAGTTTTTTGTTTTTATTTTTTAACCTATGGAGGGGGCAGCTAGGTGGATCAGTGGATGGAGAACCAGGACTAGAGACAGGAGGTCCTGGGTTCAAATGTGACCTCAGACACTTCCTAGCTGTGTGAGCCTGGGCAAGTCACTTAACCCCCATTGCCCAGCCCTTACTGCTCTTCTACTTTAGAACCAATTCTCAGTATTGATTCTAAGATGGAAGATAAGGGTTTAAAAAAAAGAACCGTGGAGACAATCTGTTTCAACATTCATCACTGTTATCACAAGTCATCTGCCCTTGCATAGATGGTCCCCCGTGCCCAGAAAGCTCTCCTTCCTATACTTCTGAAAATCCCCAATAACCTCCAAAACTCAGCTCAAGTGCCACCTCTGACACAAGACTCCCCAGCTTCTCTTACCCCCATCCAAAAGACTATATGCTTACAATGTGTATAGTCTGTATTTATTTATGCTTATATGAATATATAACATATGTAATATACATCATAGAATATTACATTATGTTATTTACTTACACGTTTCTCCCAATAAATGGAGCAAGAATTGTTTTTGTCTTTGTTTACCCAGCACATAGCACAGTGCCTGGCCTATAGCAGGTGCTCCATAAGTGTTTATTGATCAAATAATTGATAGCCCATCACTAACATTCTTAGCTGTGTAATATTAATAGATGGTTGTTGATTAAATGACTGAATCCAGTATAATAACAAGATATATGATGAGTGAAAGCCTGGGGAGTTTTAGTGCCACAACTCAAATGTATAAATAACTCACATTTAAATATATAATACATAAATAAGATTTAAATGTATTCTTACATGTATAAACAGCTCACTGAGAAGTTTATGAACCCCTTTCTTCATGAGAAGTCTGCGAGGCAGATCATACAAGAATTATTGTTCTCATTTCACAGATGAGGAAACCCAGCCTGAGAAAAGCCAAGCCACTGTCCCAAAGTCCCAGAGCTAATGAGCAGAGTAGAATGGAGTCCTAGAGGGGCAGCTTGGGGGCTCAGTGGATAGAGAGCCAGGCTTGGAGTTAGGAGGACCTGGGTGCAAATCTGGCCTCAGAGACTTCCTAGCTGGGTGACCCTGAGCAAGGCACTTCACCCCATTTGCCTAGTACTTAGTCTTCTGTCTTAGTGTGTCACTAAGATAGAAAGTAAGGATTTATTTATTTTTAACGTAGGACTAGACCCTAGACTTCTGACTGCCATTTCTATATTTCCTCCAGCTCACTGCATATCTCTCTCTCTCTCCCTTCCTCCCTGACTAGTCTTTCCTTCCCTCCTGCCTCCCTCACTGGCGAAGGGGCGGGCAAAGGGCACTTTTCCCCTCTCTGCCTACCTGGTCCTCAACCAGGCACAGTGAGGCTGGGAACAACGTGGGTTTCTCAAGGGGGTCTCAGTTCACAGAGCACAAGCTGTCTGCCATTCATTTCTGGTTTCTCTTGCCCCCAAAGTCATTATCAGCCACACTGTGGGTTTTATATGACAAAATGCAAATTGTTTATAAAACAAGTGTGTGAACAGAGCAAACAAAACAATACAACACTGGAGGGAGGAAGAATAGAAGTGCCTTTTTCTGAACCAAGACAGATTAGGCAGCAGACAAAGGGGAAAGAGAGGCAGGGAGGAGGGAGAGTTTCCCTTATAATTTAGGACTACAATGGACTTCTCTGGCTTATACAGAAAAATGGTCTGGAGGTGACACTTTCTCAGCAGATTCTGAGTGTCCAATTGCTCATGATTATGCTCACATTGTGTGATCTGGGAGCACACAATTGAGGGGCATTGTGAGAGGCCTGAGCACACAATTGTTCATGATTACAGCTCACATTATATTTGCCACTTCAGAAGAGTGCTCGGCTACTGAGAAGAGGTCTGTCTGTGACCCTGTCCCCTCGTGGCCCTGGGAAACTCTGACCCAGGGCTTGCTCAACCCCAGTCTGTCTCCCAAGCTTGAATCTCTGCCCCCTGACATCCCCTCTCCAGGAAGCTGATCTTAATGATCTTTGAGAGAAATGGGAAATTGGTAATAGACTAAAGGGAACTGGTTGGTTTGGATCTGTGCAAAACAGTGGGAAATTCCATTTGATTTTCCCAAATGAATGAAATATATGTATATATATACAGATATATGGAGAGAGAGAGTGAGAGAAAGAATTTTCATCAGTGGTAGCAAATATTGTGTGCCAGGGCTTCTAGTAAAAAAGAAGCAGCAGAATAGGATAGTACTCAGAGTGTTGGTTTCCATGACAGGGGACTTAGGTTCAAATAATTATTCTGCTACTTTCTACCTTAGTGGCCTTTGTGAAATAGCTTTGTTTCAGTTTCTTCATTTATAAAACGAGACATTTAGACTAACTGATCTTTAAGGTCCCTTTTGACTATGATCCAGGGGCACCTAGGTGACTCAACAGATAGAAAGCTAGGCTTAGCGATGGGAGTTCTGAGTTCAAATTTGACCTCAGACATTTTCTAGCTGTGTGACCCTGAGCAAGTCACCTAACTAACCCCAATTGCCTACTCCTTACTGCTCTTCTGCCTTGGAATTGATACCTAGTGTTGGTTCTAAAACAGAAAGTAAAGGTTTAATAAATAAAACTAAATCTATAATCCAGAATACCCAGAGGCTGGCTATTATTCAGTTGAATTTTGTCACCAGGATATCCTCAAAATTTGCTGCTTTTCTCCTTCAGTTACTTATTGAACCTGATATATTTTTTAATTTAACTCCTCCCTTATGAGAATAGTTCCCCTTATTTCCTCTCTCCCAAGACCAGGGGGGTTGTCTTCTAAGGGACAAAAGTAAAATGGAACATTTACTCCCACTTCCACTTCCACACTCAAATAGAGACCCTGGGCAATACTGAGAGCCACTCAACCCATCTTAGCTTCCACCAGATGGAGAGAGCATCTCCATCGTCCCAGAAAGAGGATTATTACAATGCAATAGCCCACATGAACTAGACCTGTCCATGTTCTAATGCAAATGTGGGACTTTTTTGCCTGTGATGTCACTGATGATAACTCCTGGTGAGGATACTCTACCTAGCAATGCAGATCAGCCACTCTTCTGCAATTTTCAATCTTAGCAGACTTTCTTGGGGCACTTACAGACTAAAGCAGCAGAGAGCTGCTTAAGTTCAGATGTTTTCTTATAGTTGAGAATGAATAGAGTCCAGGTTGTAGGGTAGACAAGAAGGGCTTGGTGGCTGAAGATACACCTCTTGGGACTAAAAGAGACAGCCTGTGGCAATGCATGAATCAGAAGCCAAGGTTGGTAACCAGGATTATGGATTCCAAAGCCAGCTAAATGGGCCTGAGTCAATAGTGATGTCTGAAGAGCACATTGGGACAAAACAAAGGCTTAATGGGATTTAGAAGGGATGGGAGAAGAGGGTAGCTAATATAAGGACAAACTTGAAGATCTGGAATTGAAGGTTTAGTAGCAAATATGAGAAACAAGGCACTGAGCTAGGAAAGGAAAATTACAATTTCTGCAGCTAACTTCACACTCGGTTGCTGCCTTCCAGCTTCTCCTGAATTCCCTGCAGTTAAAGAGCTCCTACCTCTGTGGCTGCCTTCATTGATTTCCATAACAACCATTAAATCTATGGAGCAGTAGACACATTTAAACCTGAGAACATCTCCTGTGACCAAGTGATCAAGGACCAGCTAAGCTATCTAATGAAAGTGGTACAAAAATCTCAACCAAGCATGTTTGTAGTGTGTGCATCAATCTTTTCCCAAGGAGTGTGATAAGGGATGTATTCTCTGTATGACTCTACCTAGCAGGGCCCTGAATCTGCTAACGTGGGCCAGTCAAGAGAATATGTGAAGGGCTCAACTCTCCTTACTGGTGACGAGGTGAGCACAAACTCCCCTAGACCACTCTATCTAACTGGGTCCAGCCCATGCATCATATCCATCTATTGTGGGCATCATGCCATCAGCCCTGACACCTAGATGAGCCTTATTTCTGCTTCTCATGTTGGGACCAGTCACCGAGTCAATATTACTGTTGCTTCTGAAGAGTACATGACACCTGGCTGCCCTTTAACTCCATTCACAAGTCCCACAGCTTCTCTGACTATAATTCCCCTTCTGGTTACTACTCCACTAATGTGTTTTCTTCCAATTAAAAAGTAGGTTTCTTAGGGCAGCTAGATGGCTCAGTGAATTGAGAGCCAGGACTAGAGATGGAAGATTCTGGGTTCAAATCATAGCATTTAGAAGCTACCTTTCCAGGAACGAGATAGTATTCCCCCTCATATATTCTAATCCAGACAAATTGGCCGAGGGGTTCCTGATGCAAAGCATACCTTGGGAAAAGAAGAGAATTATTTATCAAATTCTTGCACAACATCCTACTTGGAGATCAAAGTCAGTACAAGTCCAATGGGAAGGATATTGTTGTTGCTTTGTTTATTTTTCAAATCCTCACCTTCCACCTTATAATCACCTAATATAATCACCACCTAAATGTCATCTTTGGCTCCTCTCATTCACCCAACCTATCCAATTCATTGCCAAATTTTGTCATTTCTATCCTCACAACATTTCCCATACGGTCCCCTTCTCTCTAATTAAAGTCACTATTCTAATTCAGGCTCTTATCCCCTCTCACCTGGACTAGACAACAACCTTCTCCCTGGTCTCTCTCCCTCAAATCTCATTTCAATCCAGCACATACTCCACTCAGCTGAGTGCCAATGATTTTCCTAAATGTATGTCTGACTTACATTACTTAATAAACTCCAGGGTCTCCCTATTACCTCCAGGATAAAACATGTCTCATGTTTGTCATTTAAAACCCCTCACAACTTGGCCCCTTGCTGCCTTTCCAGTCTTCTCGCCCTTTATTCCATTCTATGAACTCTACAATCAGCTACCCTGACCTACTTTCTGTTTTATTTAATACATCATTCCATTTCCCATATCCAAATCTTTGTACTAACTGTCCCTTTTGCCTAGAATGTTTTTCCTTCTTTGCTTTGTCTACTGACCTCCCTGGCTTCCTTTAAGTCCCAATTAAAATCTCATCTTTTGCTATAAGCCTTCCTCAATCCCTCTTAACTCTAGTTTCTTCCATCTGTTGATTTCCCATTTTCCTGCATATGACTTTTTGTATATGTGTGTATATAATATATGTATATATGTGTATATATATATATATATGTGTATATATATATGCATGTTGTCTCCCATCAGATTATAAACTCCTGAAAGGCAGAGACTGTCTTTTGCCTCTTTTTTGTATCCCTAGAGCTTAGCACAATGTCTAGTACACAACAGGCATTTAATAAATGTTTATTTATTTCCCTTCTTTATGTCTTTATATTGGCTTTTTTCCATTCCTGGAAAACTTTCCATCTCCACCTCCACCTCTAACTTCCCAGGTTCAAGACTCATCTCAAAGTCTACCCTTTCCAGGAGGCTTATTTTTTATCAACCTCTCTGAATTTCTTTCTCCCTTCTAAGATTACCTTCCATCAACTCTTTATATCTTTTATGTACATATATTTACACGTTGCTTCTTCCATTAGAATGTGAACTCCTTGAAGGTAAAGGTTGTTTAGTCTTTCTTTATATCCTTAGTACTTAGCACAGTGCCTGGCATAAAGTAAACCTTTATAAAATCATGCTGACTAATTGAATAAGTGAATATGATGGCATGCATGCAATCCATATTCTCACTCATACAGTCACACTGTTATCACACTCTGGGTTCATATAGTCTAAGTGTTGCTACCCTGAGCTATGTACTATTGAGGTATGAGCATGTCATCCATCACTCACACTCTGCAGGCTTATAGTAGCAATTCAGGTACTCTGATTTCCCAACAACCAACTGCAAATCACAAACACCCAAGAAGGCAGAATATTGCCATACTTATTACACCACTGTACCATAACTAGTCACCAACAGATATCTCTTTTAGAGCTTTTTTACAGGTGAGGTAGTTAAGGATTATGAATAGTCACCTTTGCCCTATCTCTCTCAAGTGCCAATTTTGCTTCTCCTCAGGCTTCCATGCTTTAACTAAACAATGATGAAAGTTCTGAAATTTGACTCTTTCTCTGATGGCTCAGCTGAATCATGGCACAAGGTAAGTTTATCTCCCAATCCTGCTTTAAAAGAAGTGTTCTATGGAGACCGAATGAGCAGAGGGTAATGGATGACTTAACTATGTGTCTATGTGACTGAGATTAGGGAATAAAATGTTGAGTAGGGACCTGAAAGAATGTATTAGCTATATGGGAAGGGAAGAACTGAGGAGACAGAAATAGTTAAATGGAGAAACTTGTGAGTCAACTACATAAACCAAAGTTCTATTTAGAAAAGTAACCACTATGTCAGAGACTCAGAGACTCTCATGGCATAAAGGACATTTGAACCATTCCAGAAAGGGTATACTTTTGAGAACACTCTCATTCTCTTGGCTCATGGTTCTCACACAGGATCCTGGGGAAAATGTGTGCATGGCGTACCCACTCACCATACTGTGATTGATTCATTTAGTTCACAACATTATAGAAAAAAATTTAATTAAAGTGTAGAGTGTTTATACAGAAGGAGCCTGATAAAACCCTCCTGAATTCACCATAACAAAGTATGAAATTCTGTTGACATAATTAACTCTTTGATAGATTATGAATTTGCTTTGCCTTGTGCATCCCCTGGTCCTCTGACACCACATTGAAATTAGCTGATTGGATATACAGATGCTTAATGAGGTAAAAGGCAAAGAGACTCAAATTTAGACTGAGTTCCAAACGTACATACTAAAAGAAAGCATTTAGAGTTGTAAGACACTTAAATAGCCATCCCCACCTGGGAATTCTCCCTTTCCCCAAGGATCTATAAAATCATCCAAACTTTAGAACTACATTACAAATAAGATCCTCTACAATGTAAAAGCATTAGGAATTGCTACAGAATTAATCTCCTTCCTTAATCCAATATAACCCACATAACTCACAGTACAAGTGAATGGCAAAGTTCCTCTTCTTCCTCTTCTATATCAGAGACCTAGCCTTTGCTTTTCTTTGTCTCCAAAAAAACAAGAAAATAAATAAAAATAAAATTTTAATGATTAATTGAATAACCATTTTGCTAAAAATGTATGTAATTCTCTACAATAACCTATAGCCCCAGTAAAAACATTCCTCTCATAGAAATCACCTCTCCTTCAAGCTCTGGCTTAGCCTAATGCTTACAGAAGGGATATAGTGACTTTTTTTCTTCTTACACCAACTTTCTGCTATTCCTCATTACTACCTATTCACTAGTTATCAGGCAAGATGAGGACAAGTCTTTAAAGTTCAATAATCAAAGAGTTGTAGTCATTAAGAGCTAATCTAGTTATCTCCTTCATTTGGAGTGGAAATTTTGCAAAACATTTTACATGGTTTCTCATGTGATCCTCACAACAACCCTGGAAGGATGTGATATTATTAATCCCATTTTACAGATGAGGAATCAAGGGCTAAGAAAAGCTAAATGACTTGCTCTGGGACACAGAGCTAGTAAATAAATATCTGAGGCTATATTTGAGCTCAAGTCTTCTTACTCCAAGTTCAGCACTCTGTTTAGGGAACCACCTAGTGACCTCAACAGCTAGTTGATTCACAGACAGGATTTGAATCATCTGCTTCTAAATTCAGTGCTATTTTTACTATGCCACACTGGTATCTTTCTATGTCATCTCCTCCATGCAAGATGAAAGCAAAATCTCTATTACTTTCCTCGAGACCCAACCACATATTCTCTCTATCTTTCTCTGTCTGTCTGCCTATCTGTCTATCAGTCTCTCTGTTTCTCTCTCTCCTTCCCTCACTCCCTTCCTTTCCTTTTCTTCCTGTATCCATAGCTTTATATTCACATTTCACTTTATAGTGGAAGAAACTGAGGCTGAGGTTGATAAAGTCACTTGATAAAGTGACTTGTCCATAGTCATACAACTCACAAATGTTTGTTTATAGTGTCTGAAGGGGGTGGAGCCAAGATGGCAGAGAAAGTAAAGGACCCATCTTATTTCTACCAAATTATCCTCCAAAAAGTAATGATATAATGCCTCAAAATTAATTTTATCCCTTGGAACTGTGAGCAGGGGCCCCTGCTCCACTGTGGCTACAAGTGCTTATAAATGCTGTACTCCTTCTCGGCCTGCAATTGTGACCCAGGACTGTGATCTGATTCTGCACACAGGCAATGCAACATGAGTCTTACACCCAGAGCCAGCAAAGCAACTCCTTAATCTCCTTCTGAGTAGTTGTCCAATATTCCTTACCATCTTCTTATGGTTACTCACAGACAAGAGCACAGACCCAAAGAGAATTAAACACAACTCTCCTTAATCATATCACCTAGGAAGAATCAAAAGCAGATGGATCCCCAGTGCCAACTCTGAAGGCAACTCTACACAAAGAACCTGAGGCTTGGAGTGTTCCCTTCACTACAGTTACAGGGCCCAACTTTAATAGTTTTTTAAACTAAAGGAAAATAAAAAGGCAGAAAAATGAGCAAACCGAAAAAAAAGAAAAAAAAGAAAGAAACTCAACATAGAAAGTTATTTTGGTGACAAGGTAGACTCAAACTCAAAAGAAGACAGCAAAGACAATATTACTACATCTAAAGTCTCTGAGAAAAATATTGATTGCTCTCAAGCCCAAAAAGAATTAATAGAGGAACTAAAAAAAGAATTTTAAAAATCAAAAAAGAGAGGTAGAAGAAAAATTGGGAAGAGAAATGAAAGTTTACAGGAAAATCATGAGCAAGAAAGTCAACAGCTTGGAAAAGAAGGCACACAAAAAAATATAGAATAGGTCAATTGGTAGAAGAGGCACAAAATCCAAAGAAGGAAACTCTTTTAAAAAACAGAATTGGACAAATGGAAGAAGATAAATAAAAATGCATTAAAGAGGAAAATTTCTTGAAAGATAGAAATGACCCTTTGGGAAAAGAGGTACAAAAATTCACTGAGGAAAATACCTCATTAGAAGGTAGAATTAGCCAAATGGAAAAGGAAGTGCAAAAGCTCACTCAAGAAAATCATGTCTTAAAAATTAGAAATTGGACAAGTGGAAGCCAATGATTCCATGAGGCATTAAGAAACAAAGTCAAATTAATTAAAAAATAGAAGAAAATGTGAAATATCTCGTGGCAGGAAACAACTGACCTGGAAAATAAATATAGACAAGATAAGTTAAGAACTATTGAACTACATGAAAACCATGATCAAAAAAAGAGTTTAGACATCATCTTTCCAAAAAAATCATCCAAAAATTGCCCTAATATTCTAGAATCAGAGGACAAAATAGAAATGGAAAGAATCCACCAATCACCTCCTGAAAGAGATCCCAAAAAAATAACTCCTAGGAATTATAAACAAATTCCAAAACTTCCAGTTCAAGGAGAAAATATTGCAGGCAGCCAAAAAGTAACAATTCAAATATTGTGAAGCCACAATCAGGATAACATAAGATTTAGCAGCTTCTATATTAATGGATCAGAGGGCTTGAAACACAATATTCAAGAGGGTAAAGGAGCTAGGGCTTCAACCAAGAATCACTTACCCAGAAAACTGAGTATAATTCTTCAGGGGAAAATGGGTATTCAATGAAATAGAGGGACTTTCAAAAGAAAAATCAAAAGACTTGTTAAGGTTAAACTGTGTATATCCCTATATAGAGACATCATTATTGTAACACCAAAGAACTTTTTCATTATTAAGGCATTTAGAAGGAGTATGCATATACAGAGGGCAAGGATGTGAGTTGAATATGATGGGATAATATAAAAAATTAAATTAAGGCATGAGAAAGAGAAATGAGAAGAGGGGGAAGAAAACATAGAATGAACTAAATTATACATAAAAGAGGCATGAAAGAATATTCACAGTGGAGGGAAAGATGGGGAAGGTAGGAAGGAGAGAATGTGAACCTTACTCTCATCAGAATTGGCTCAATGAGGGAAGAACATACATAATCAGTTGGGTATAGAAAGCTATCTTACCCTACAGGCAAATAGCAGGGAGAATAAGAGAAGGGGGCTAGGGCTGATAGAAAAGAGGAAAAATTGCTGTAGATAGAGGTCAGAAACTAAATAGGGGTAAAGAGGATGGAAAGTAATATACAGTAATCATAATGGTGCCAAAATTTTTTACAAATATCTCTAATAAAGGCCTCATTTCTCAAATACATGGAAAATGTTTTGAATATGTACAAATACAAGTCATTCCCAATTGATATGGTCAATGGATATAAACAAACAGTTCCCAAACAAAGTAATTATAACTCTCCATAATCATGTAAAAATTCTCTAAATCATTATTGGTTAGAGAAATGCAAATTAAAACATCTCTGAGGTATCACCCCACATCAACTAGATTGACTGTTATGACAAAAAAGGAAAATGTAATTTGAGGGGGAAATAAAATATAGTATCTGTGCCTGGATTGAACCTAGAACATATACCTTTAAGATCAGTATTCTGGGACAAATAGGGATCCTACAAGGAAGAGGTAGGGGGGTAGGGGTACATTTTAAAAATGGAGAAATCACTTACACAAAGGCATGGAGGTCAGAGATGGGATATCTTATCCAGGAAAAAAAAAGAGCAAATTTGTTTGACTAGAATCAGGGTGATGAATGAAGGAGAATATTATAAAATTATTCTGAAGATGCAAGTTGGATTTTGGAAGGCCTTGAATGCCAAGGAAGGGATTTTCTGTTTTATTTTCTAAGCAATAGCCATTAAAAAGTTTTGTTTAAAGGAACAACATGGTTTTAGGAATATTGATTTGACAACTTTGTGATGATTTAGAGTGACAGGAGGGAGAGCAACTACTATGGAACTGTCCAACTGAGATAATGAGGGCCTGAACTAGGGTGAAGGCTATGTGAATAGGGAGAAAAAGAAAGGTAAAAGTGGAGGGGGGAGTGTAGAAAGACTTGGCAAGCATCTGGGTATTAAGAGAAAGGGAAAGTCAAGGATGACTCTGAGTTTATAAAACTATGTGACTGGAAGTATAATGGTACCCCAAGGAAAAATCAGGAAGCTTGAAAGAGAAATGAATTTGAAGGGAAATAGAAAGCACTCCATTTTAAACATGTTGTGTTTGAAATGTTTCTTGTACACCCAGATAGAGATGTCCAACAGGCAATTCTTTCCCCCTTCCCAAAACTGGAGCAAGTGAACCATAGGCTTTTCCCTAAGGCCAAGGCAACATGACAGCGAGACTAACAAGCCCCAGGGAGGATGTCAGAGACTGCCAGTATGCCATATTTCACACAGAGTTGACTGCTTTGAGGAGTGGCTACAGATCCCCTAGACTCAATTAAGATCTGTCTACAGATAGCAAGAGACAACTCTACTATTACCTTCTTCCAAAAGTATCCTGGAGCACAAATATACACAATAGCTGCTCAAGGCTTGGTCAGTAGGGGTGTGCAGGAAGATCGGTCACATAAAAGAGAAAAACAGAGGCTCAGGGAAAAAGAGCTATTAGAGAAATCACATTTCAAGATTATTCTTCCACTTGCAAATGTAAACAGTCAATTAGGGACAGTCCATAAGGAATAACATCATTAATGGATCTTTATGGATCATGAAAAATATATTTAATATAATGCTAGAATTGAGAGGAAAGTCACTTCTGATCCTAAAGAGTCATTCTGAGCCATTTTTGAAACTTAGCAGCCCTTTAATCCTCTTTCACTGCCAGAGAAACTGGTTTTACAAAAAGAATGAATTCTGAATAGAGCTTTTATTTCCCATTTTATTCTCATATTTACATTATCTCTATGTATGGTATTAGACTGTAAGGTATTTTGCTGTTATGAAAATATTACCTGATGACACCATGAACCAGGGACTATTTATATTCTTTTTTCTTGTTTTTAATAATATATTTTATTTAAATATCCATGAACAAATGAAAGGAAGCAATATATAAACAAAAACAAGCTAGAGAAAATGTCCCTTCAATACGTACGAATAAACAAAACATCAAAAAAACATTTTTAAAGTTTTTCCATGTACCAAATCCTTCTATTATTTAAGGATTGCCCTTGAGTCAATAGAAAATCAAGTAGCCCAGCCCTCCAGTGACTCCCCCCATCCCACCCTCCTTAGGAACTTTTTCAGTTCAGGGACTTTTTACTTCCATAAAAATCCAAATTTTAAAAACTGAAGACATCAAAGATGTCATCTCCCCTTAGAAGGAACAAAACAAGTAGATCCTAAAACACTTGGAGTTGGGGAGAAATGGCTCGAAAGAACATAGAATAGTATGCCTGTCAGATCTGTAGGAAAGAAAGAAATTTAAGACCAAGCAAGAGATAGAGAACTTTACAAAATGTAAAGTGAATTACTTTGATTATATCAAATTAAAAAGGGTTTGTAGAAACAAAACCAATGCAACCAAAATTAGAAAAAAAGCAACAAACTTGGGGAGAATTTATAACAAAATCCTCTGACAGAGGTTTAATTTCCCAAATATATAAGGAACTAAGTCAAATTTACAAAAAAAAAAAAAATCAAGCCATCCCCCAATCAACAAATGGTCAAAGGACATGAATAGGTAGTTTCCACATAATGATATCAAAACTATCAATAAGCACATGAAAAAGTGTTTTAACTCCCTCCTGAAAAGAGAAGTGCAAATTAAAACAACTCTGAGATACCACCTTGTACCTATCCAACTGACTAATATGGCAGCAAAGGAAAGTAATGAATGCTGGAGGGGATGTGGCAAAATTGGAACACTAATACACTGCTGGTGCATTTGTGAATTGGTCCAACCATTCTGAAGGATAATTTAGAATTATGCACAAAGGGCTTTAAAAGAATGTTTGCCCTTTGATCCAGCCATACCATTGCTGGGTTAGTACACCAAGGAGGTAATAAGGAAAAATACTTACTCAAAAATATTTATAACTGTGATTTTTGTGGTGGCAAAAAATTGGAAAATGAGGGGGTGTCCCTCGATTGGGGAATGGCTGAACAAATTGTGGTATCTGATAATGATGGAATACTATTTTGTTGAAAGGAATAATGAACTGGAGGAATTCCATGTGAACTGGAACAACCTCCAGAAATTGATGCAGAATGAAAGGAGCAGAACCAGGAGAACACTGTACACAGAGAAAGGTACATTACAGCACAATCTAATGTAATAGATTTTTCTACTAGCAGCAATGCAATGATCCAGGACAATCCAGAGGAACTTAAGAGAAAGAATACTATCCACATCCAGAGAAAGAACTGTGGGAATAGAAATGCATAAGAAAAACATAGGATCAATCACGTGGTTCAATGGGGATATGATTGGGATTTTGATGTTTAAGAATCACTCTACTGTAAATATGAGTGACATGGAAATAGGTTTTGAGCAATGATACATGTATAACCCAAAGGAATTGCTTGTCAGCTCCTGGAGGGGATAGGGAAGAGGAGTGGGAAAAATCATGAATCATGTAACCATGGAAAAATATTCTAAATAAATAAAAATATTTTTAAAAGAATCTGCTATGTATGAAGCACCATACTGACTTGGGGAGAAAAAGGGAAAATTAAATAGCCCCTCACTTTAAAAAAAAAAAAGCTTATATTTACTGGGGGGATAAAATACACAGATAAATAAATATAAAGTATATAAAAAGTAACTTGTAGAAGGGACACTAAAAACTAAAGAGGGGACCAGGAAAGGTGTCAGTTAAGGGGTCACACACCACTTGAGTTGTGAAAGAAGCAGAGGTTCCAAGAGACACAAAGGCAGGAAATAAAAAATCATAGATAAGGAGGCTAGTTTGCCTACAGTTGATATGTGTGGAGGCTGCAATATGAAATAAATATAGGAAGGTAGATTGAAGCCAGATTATGAAGAGTTTTAAATAGGAGTTTGTATTTTATCCTAATGGGGAACAAGTATAACTTCTTGAGCAGAAAAGTGGCATGGTCAAACATGAACAAGGATCCTATACCTGAATCATGAATAGATTTCAGGAGAGCTGTGAACTTGTAAAGGGGTGTAGGGAAGATTGAATTTTTATTTTTCACTGATCTCCAATTGAAATTTAGCATTTCCTTCCATTTTTAATTAAGGCAACAAATATTATTCTGAGTAGGAGCTCATGGGTTTCACCAGATTGCCAAAAAGTTCTCTGATTCAAGAAAAGGTTAGGAATCCATGATTTATATTATTTTGATAGCTGTGGGGAAATGAATTGAAGGTGGAAAAATGAAAGCAGAAAAATAGGTTATTGCAGAGGTCTATGACAGTGGTAAATAAAGTAGGATAGTGGCCATGGGAGTAAAGATAAGGGGATTGTGAAGATAGGATTAACTCTCCCCTTGTCTATTTTTTAATTAATAAACAAAAACTGAAAACACCTCTGCTTAACACTAAGAAGGGGATGTTCACAAACCACTTACTAAAAGTGGGTTAATACCCCAGAGGTGACTGACCACCCCCTGGGCAGTGCTAAGCAAATTTAAAGACTGCAATTGGCTCCTGTAAAGTGGAGGAAGTGACAAGAAGGGATGTGAGGAAAGGACTATAATGGGTCCTGAACTTCCTCTCCAAGAGGTCTTCATCCTGAATTTTTGGGTGGGAGGATCGTGGACTTGGGACTAAAGCTTGGAGCTACAACTTGGACCTGGGACTCCGGATTTTGGACGGCTTCTTGTAAGACTGCTCCTGGATCTTCTCCTTTAGAGCTTCAACCAGGGTGAGTGAGAAGCTGACCTTCTTTTCCTGGCTTCTGGAGAGATTAGCTCTAGAAAGGCCTCCTCTTCTTGGAGGAGGCCACATGGTAGAACCCTTGTTTAATTTATCCCTAGGCCTTCCAGTTGGAGCCCTGCTAGAGTTGACCAGGCCCTGGAGCAAATATTTAGTGTGGTAGGATAGACATCTCCTCTATCCTCTTTTTTCATTTCTCTACCTTCATTATCTCCACCTTTTTGTGAACAAAAGCTGCTAAAAGTCATTTTTTACTTGGGCTATATTAATTTTAAAATCAGCAACCACAGTATTATCTTAGGATTCTCATATATTTAGTCCAACCATAAAATTTAATTCCTTACCAGAAAGATATGCGATATTGTGAAAAAGAACAGGAGCAACTAGGTAGTTCAGTGGATTGAGAGCCAGGCCTAAAGGCAGGAGGACCTTGTTTCAAATCTGTCCTCAGACACTTCCTAGCTATGTGGCCCTGGGCAAATCACTTACCCCATTGCCCCATTACTCTTCTGTCTTAGAACCAATATATAGTATTTATTCCAAAATAGAAGGTAAGGGTTTGAGGGAAGGAAAAAAGACCCATAAAGATGATTAGGTATGGTTTGAGATGAGGCTGGCAAGTGGGAGATGAAGAAAAAGGAAAAGTCAAAGATAACTATAAGATTGCAAGCCACGCTAACATCAACAGAAATAGGAAGTTAGGAAGAAGAGTAGGTTGAGTGGAAAAGATATTGTGTTCGATTTAGGTTATGTTGACTTTGAGATCCCTCCCTGGACATCTAGGAGGTGATGTTCAACAAGCAATGTGGGACTGATGCTCAAGAAAGAACCTAAGCCTGAACATGTAGATTTGAGAGTTATTTAAAAAAGAGATAATTTAGGACCTGATGAATCACCAAGTAAGAGAATATAGAGAAGGAAAAGAAGACCTAGGACCAGACCTTATTTCACAAAGAAATCAGAAATAATACCAGGCAGGAGCAGGAAAACCAAGACAGAGCCAAGGGTAGAGAGAGAAGATTCAAGAGAAGAAGTTGGTCAGCAGCACTAAAAGTTGCAGAGACATCAAGAAAAAGGAGAACTGAAAAGGGGCTATTGGATTTAGCAACTAAAAAGTCATTTGGAGAGAGGAGTTTCAGTTAAATAGTTAGGACAGAAGCCAACTTTCAAAATGTTTAGCATCTGAGTAGAAGTAGTGGTGGCAACAAATACAGATTGCTTTTTTCTAGGAGCTTGGGGTTGAAAAGAAGAAAATCTATAGCATAATTGTATTGTGTCAGTCAACAAGCACCTACTAAGAACTTATTCTATGCCAGGCACTGAGCATACAGGTATAATGGACCAAAGAAGGATTAATCATGAGAGGACATAGATGATTGGTGAGCCAGCTTCTGAGCATGAGCAATGGGAGACTCTTTGTTTAAAGTTCATTGGTGGAGGCAGCTAGGTGGCTCAGTGGATTGAGGGCCAGACCTATTGACTAGAGATCCTGGGTTAGCCTTATTACCCTGGTCAAGTCACTTAACCTCCAGTGCTTAGCCCTTACCACTCTTCTGCCTTGTAACCAATACACAATATTGATTCTAAGATGGAAGATAAGGATTTTTTTAAAAGTTAATCAAACAATAAAAGAACGAATGACATTTATTAAACATTTACTTTGTGCAAAGCACCATGCTAAGCAATTGAGATATAAATAGAAAATAAGATGTTCTCAAGAAGTCTATATTCTAATGGAATAAACAACACACACAGAAAGTTTTGGCCACAAGTCAGATGAAAAAGTCCCAAGGAATTGGAAACTTAGTTCTTCAATGTCATCTGCACTAACAAAATCATGTCAAGCTCTAGGGTTGAACCATTTGACAGTCAAGGACTTTGGTGAAAAAGCTTTCTGTCTTTTCTGGACCCTCAGTAGCTATGTCTTCAAGGAACACTTGTCAGGCTACATTTCCACAAGGATTGCTTACCAGAGTGATGGCTAAGGACATTGGGCTGGAAAAATTGCTATTCCACAGGTTCAAAGTTGGCTGGTGGTTGGTTGGGTTTGCTAATTCTTCATGGGAGTAACCTCCTCTGATAATGGCTATAAGGGCTGGACTAGAAGCAGGACCATCAATCTTGGGGGGAGAGACCACACCCAGGGCTCCTCTGCCATTTTTTTGTAGTAATTGGTCAGCAGTTGTTGCTAGTGGTGATGAGTAATGTGAGCCCCTTCTCTACAATGGTTTCAGTTGCTGGGCCAGAAATAGGTCTGTTGGTTTGAAGGACACGATTGTTTCCAAAGTTGTTAGGTTCTGTTGCACTAAGGCAAAGCTAGAAAACACAAAAGATGGGACATAAATACATGTCTTCTTATAACTGTTACTGCCTCATTCCAACTGAAGGAAGATTTCCCATGGGGCTTGGTGACCCCCTGGGCAATTCTATGTCTGTAACTCTTCAACTTACTCTACTCTTCCCCAAGGATGGTCCTTGTGGTTTGGCCTAAGTTACTCCACAAGTATCAGTGCATGACTTTATTGGTCAGATGGACAAGTCCAGTACTAAGAATCTGGGTACTTGGTGGCATTCAAGAGGTCAAGACCTAATTCAGTAGCCTCCTCATCAGCAGTACAGAGGTTTTTCTGGATGTTTCTGCTTAATTTTGGAATGATGGAAGTAATAGATTCTATTAGAAATATCTCCTGAGGTTGAAAGATTGACTCAA